>NW_009630576.1:0-1539 GCF_000690535.1 Cariama cristata
TGAAGATAAACAAAAGCCCACTTGTGCGTGCCTCAAAGAGCCGATGAGGTGTGGTACAGGGGCCTGGCAGTATTTGCCTTGCCCCGAAGGACACTGTTCAGTGTGAGGCAGCCCGTGCTATACGTGCTCCTGCAGGAGGCCTCGGGGTACTCTCGGGCAGTGCTGCCTGAACGCACGGCGTGTCTTGGGGTTTTTTTCTTCCTAATACTTTAAAGTATTCGGCTTTTTTAAAATTGGATGTTTTGAATGCTGAATAGAAAGTTTTGGGCTTGAGATTTTGATTGAATAATCATATGAACAAACATTGAGATTTGATTACACTTCATCGTAGAGGAGTTCAGGAGAAAGCTCTTCTTTTTTTTTTCCCTTAAGACTCCTTGCTTCAGGAGAAAGCTCTTAAGGACAAATAGGCTCACTGGCTACTCTAGCTCTGGGTGCCTGAACACTTTATTTCTCCAGCTATGACTAAGCTACGTTAGTGCTTATGCATTTATTTTGCCTACATGAGACTTCAATAAAATGACACAACTATAGTAGAAAGCAACGTTACTGTGTATTTATCTTGCAAAGTTATGAGTAATTACAAATGAGGGTCTCCCTGGAGTGCTCGGTGTGGGTGTTTCTCAGGCTGTGGTGGCAGTGGTGGGGCCTGGTGTGTGCCAGTGGCAGGGCTGGGGTGCTGCCAGGCCCATTACCTGCATTTTTCTTCATCTCACACAGAAATCCATCTGCTATGCTGTGACTGTTGGGGGCTGGTTCAGGTGGTCTTTTACATGTAGTACTTGCTCCTCTCAAATCGGGAGCTATTTCTACAGGGGAAGTTTGGAATAAAGAAGCTTGTGCATTGCTCTGCAGGATAGTTTAGGTTGGAAGAGGTTTCTGGGGCTCATCTAGTCCAGGTTTGTGCTCAAAGCAGGACTAAACTTCAGAGTTGAACCACACTGCTCAGGTGTTGTGGGTTGACCCTGGTGGGCAGCTAAGCTTGCTTCCACACATCCCTGGTGGGATAGGGGAAGAATAAAAGCAGTGAAACTTGGGGGAGGGGGGGAGTTGTGTCAAGATTAAAAAGAATAAAATTGGTAAGTGGAAGAACAGAAGAAAATAAAACAAGTGATGCAGAGGCAGTTACTTGCCATCTCCTGTGGGTATGCTGATGCCCAGCCAGTTCCTGAGCAAAAGATGGCTAACCCTCATAAACCACCCTCTTTTCTCTCTTATTGCTGAGCATGATGTTATATGGTATGGAATGTCTATTTAGTTTAGTTAGCCTGGTTGTGTCCCCTTCCAGCCTACTGCGCACCCTGCAATCGATGCACTGGTGAGGCAGTGAGAAACAGAAGGCCTCCATGCTGTGCAAATGCTGTTTAGCAAAAGCTACAACATTACTGTGTTATCAATACTGTTTTGGTCAAATCTAAACCACAGCACCGTGTGAGCTGCTATGAAGAAAACAAACTCTCCTAGTTTTGAAAATCGCCAGAGGTGGTGGTGGTGGTTCTTCTCTGGGCTGGTGGTGCCAGGGCCTATCCACTCCTGCTG
>NW_009630576.1:1570-3587 GCF_000690535.1 Cariama cristata
TTTTCTTGTATGCAATTGGAGTTTCCTTTGAAACCTGTGACTGTTGCTTCTTGTCCTTTCACTGACTGTCTTGGGGAAGAGTGGGACTCATGTCTTCTCTATAACCATGCTTTAGGCTGTTGAGGACAGCAGTAAGATCCACCTCTTGCAAGCCTCCTCCAGGGTGAATAAAAATCTGTTTCTTCAGTCTCTTTCTGCACTTTGTGAGCTCCAACCTCCAGTTTAGTGGGGCGTTAGAGATCCACTCTGTTCTCCCCTTCATTGAGGGCCAGTTGTCTGTATTTTTGTGTGTGTGAAAGCTCAAAACTAAGCAGAGTATTCCAGGTGTGGCCTCATAGCTGCCAAGCAGGGGGTAGGTCACTTGGCTTTCTTTGACCTTGCTGATCCACATGCTGTTTACTCATGTTAAATTCCCTATCAGACGGGATCCCTTGGATCCTTTTTTGCACAGCTGCCACAGCCTGTCTTTAGCCTGTGCAGTTTCTTGGCAATATTCTGCCCACGGCGCAGGACTCTGCAGTTGTCTGCTTATTTTATCAAGTTATATCTTTCTGCTTCTTTTAAAGCAATAAAGTAGAGCAGCAGTGCAGAACGAGAGCCTCCAATCTTGATATTGGATATTATAACTTCCTTACTCTCCTGTAGCAGATGCATCCAGAATATCTTGAGTTTGCTTTAAAGTTTTGTGCCTCTTAAAAATGAGGGAGAGATGTCCCTTTCTCAAGCGTCTTTCAGATTACTTTGCAAACTGCAATAAACTACAATGCAAAATCTGAAATATCTGGTTGTATGAACTTAGGGTAATGTGCTAGTTGCTGTTATCTGCTGTGGCAGGTGGAACGGAAGGTACATCAGCCTGGCACAGATAATGATTCCTTCATATCAGTTTTGCTGAGGTACTTGGAATATCCACCCTAGTTTCAAAAGACTGTAAAATCTTGCAATTTGCAGGTTTACATTCTGAATTTTTATCTGTTCCCAGGGTCTGCCAGCTATATGGAAGTGATATTGTATTATGTATGGGGAAATAGAAAGCTATCATCTTGAAATAGACCATAATATTGCACCTTATTAAAAAATACAAGTGGATTTTCTGCCAGCAACCATGACTTATGATAATGACTGTTATCAATATGCAATTACTTCTGTTACCCTAGAACATATTGACATTCATTTATTTAAAGATAATGTAACACATTTGTATTCATTGAGTTAATCTATGGATATGATTAAAAGTGAATGCCCATCTTATACCAAATAGTAAAATGAAAAAAAATGTAATCAGACCTTCTGCACTGCTAAAAATAGGATGTATTAAATTCTGAAAATTGCATTTGAGCTTATTTGAAACACATTGGCAAACAACCATAAAGAAGGAAAAGCATAACTTGGGCGATTACTAATTCAAACATTCATTCTTTCTAATGATATGGGGAAACCTGGCAATAAGGAAAAAAACTTGAAATAAAACTGTAATCCTGTGTCTGTGGAATGGACCACAGAGTTTGTGATCAATGTGTAATGGAAGTCCATTTAAACAGTGAATCGTAGTGGAGGTGGAAGTCTATTGGAATAGGTTGTACGGATCTGTTTGTAAGGTGCAGAGGTTAGATGTAGCAATAGGCATTTAAATGTGCTGTTTAGGTTTTGAATCATTGTATCCCACAAATTGTTGTCTTGCAGAGAATCCAGGGTTTTCAGGCTTCTAACTGAAATATATGTATTTATATAGCACATGTGCTACAGAAGAGTATTCTGCAGTGGCAGGTTGTTATAATAATAAGCACTTTGAGGTCCACTTCTTCAAAGACACTAAGCAAAGCAGTCTCAATATTCTGAACTTGCAAGTACTTCTGTTGGTGATGCTTGAGAGAGCAAAGCTCAGTGTGTTTGGTTGTCTGTGATATGGCATAAAATGCTGCATGTGTTTCTACAACTAAGTACTTTTCTTGTCTGCTATTTGTCTAAAATATCTTGGATTTAATGAGCTTTGAAAGAGTGAAATCTGCCCCCCCCC
>NW_009630576.1:3618-10137 GCF_000690535.1 Cariama cristata
CCCCCCAACCAAAACTGGCTATGGTATTGGTTTCTTGTTTGAAAATTTGGGATATCCCTGTGAACTGTTGGATGCTTCATAGAATCATGTGATGGTTTGGGTCTGAAGGGACCTCTAAAGGTCATCTAGTCCAACCCTCCTGCCATGGGCAGGGACACCTTCCACCAGACTAGGTTGCTCAAAGCCCCATCCAGCCTGGCCTTGAACGCTTTCAGGGATGGGGCATCCACAGCTTCTGGGCAACCTGTTCCAGTGCCTCACCACCCTCATTGTGTGTGTTAAAAAAAAAAACCAAACAAAAAAACCAAAACACCAAAAAAATTCCTTATATCAGTCTAAACTAGATACAATCCAATCTAAAACTATTTCTTCTTGTCCTGTCACTATAGACCTTGGTAAAAAAAATCCCTCTCCATCTTTCTTACAAGCCTCTCATTTACTGGAAGGCTGCAATAAGGTCTCCCTGGAGTCATCTTCTCCAGGCTGAACATCCCCAACTCTCTCTCTGTCTTCATAGGAGAGGTGTTCCAGCCCTCTAATAACTTGCTTCCTCCTCTTGGACCTGCTCTGTCAGGTCCATGTCTGTCTTGTGCTGGGAATGCCAGAGCTGGATGCAGTACTGCGGGTGGGATCTCACCAGAGTGGAGCAGAGTAGGAGAACCACTTCCCTCGACCTCGAGACTGTGCTTCCTTTGATGCAGCCCAGGATAAGATTGGCTTTCTGGGCTGCAAGTGCACATTGCTGCCTCGTGTCTAATTTTTTTGTCCACCAGTATTCCCAAGTCCTTGGCATGGCTGTGCTCAATCCATTCATCCCCCAGTCCATATTGATACTGGGTGTGGCTCTGAGCCAAATTACTGATCAAGTGCAGTTTTCTTTCCAAATAACAAAGCTGTGTCTTTTTGTCAGTTATTGCTAAATGTGTAGATGCATTACTAGCATTTCTTTATTGAATGCATATAATAAAGGTGTAAAATTTTGATTCATGCTTTGCAGAATGTTGTGCTGCCTTTATAGCAATTTATAGCTCAACATGAATAAAGGAGACTGTCTTCCTTGGCTGATTGTGGCAGTAGCTGCAAAACAAAGCAGTGATTTCAGAAGTCTATCTCCAGAATGTTGTTATTCCGAGCAAAGAAAAATGAAGCTGTGTTTCTCAAACACATCTTTTATAACCTGAACTTACTGGAAAGCAGCAAAGAATTCTTATGGACACAGTAATTCCAAAAATGTATCAATCAAACTAAGCTTTTTAAGTTGGTTAACTACCTATTGCTTTGAATAGTGCCTCGCTGCAGTATTACTAATACTGCAAGTTGTTCCTCATCTAAATACCAGTTTACTTCTAGCCTCCTAATGCAGTTCATGTAGTCACTGTAAAGCCTTCTCAGTTAAGGGGGAGTTGGCAACCAGTGTATCAAACTTAGAAGTAAAAAGTCTTCCATCTGATTTGGGGCTAATGGTTTGTTCATTTGTTGCTGCAGAAACATCTGTTCCTCATGAATAATTCCTTTTGAGCTTGCAGTGCTTTGTCTGTGCTGAGAGCTCCTGCTGGAGCTTGCAAATGCGTATGAAGCTGTTTCATCCATCATACTTTATGTACTTCTGCAGAAGTCGGAATGTGCTCTGCTCTGTGACCTGCCCCTAATCTGAAGTGAACTCGCTCTTTATTGGGGAAAGCTGGTGCAGAGGTTTTAGACTTCTGGAGTAGCATTCACATTTTCTTAATATCATCAGGCTCCACCACACCACTCCCTGTGGTTCAACCTTTCTAACCTATGTCTCTGCATGATACAAAACCATGGTATTTCCAGCAGACAGTAGTTATGAGTTATTGAATACTACTGACTTAATTTGCTGATTAGACCCTCACTCCATTAAAAAAAAAATTACTTTTCTGTTATGTAAGAGTAATTCCCAGGGTATGTGGGTAGAGGTAGTAAACTGATAAAACTCCTATACCACGTAGACCTTTAGAGCTGCTGATCCCCAGTCCTTTGGACAAATGAAGGCCCACAAGATTTTCATGTGGAACTTTGCCCGCTACTGTCTCCCAAGTGCTTGCTCTGGCCCTTTAGGGAATTTTCAACATGCAGACATCTGGGAGGGCAACACGGCAGTGTGTGAGCAATTCAGGGCTTTCTAGACTTAGTCGAACATCAAAGCGGAGGCCTGTAGTTGGTTGTGAGGCTTAACTATAGCTCTGATTCTGCTGTTAGCCCTGACCTGACTTCTTGCAGCTTTTTCTGAGCCTTGTTCATAATGTATCTTCTAGTTTTCACTTGTCTAGAGCCTTTTAAGTCTAACCCTGGTCTAATCCTTCTGTGTGCCAGGTAGTGCTGCTAAAATGGCCTAATGTAAAGCAAATTACCCTCTGATGTGGGGCAAGTCCAGTAGCAGGTTTGATTTCCCCAGGAGTAAACTGCAGGTGCCCCAGTATGCTTCCAAGGGGCACTCCAGTTCTGGAGGGTTAGGTTGTTCACTCTTCAGAAACACTTGTTGTAATGCAACACGGGTAGAAAAGGGTACAGCTTAAATTAATACCTGTCTTGTGTAATTTCATAATTGTCTAAATATGCTTGTAGATGGCCCAAATCATACTCTTTTTTTGGGGGTGGGGTGGGTAGGGGGGAATTACATTAAACTTTTCTTCCATATTGTACAAATGGAGGCTTTAAAAATAAACATAGTAACAATGTCTCCTGCTAGAAACTCTTAGAAAAAGCTTGAATGCTGTAATTTATTTTAAAGTGGCCAGGTCTCTACATATAATTTTTCATCAATTATTGTATAAAATGTTTTGGATTTTGAAAAATTGTAGTAGGTTTGACAAGCACTTGACTGACATCATGTTGATTAAATATCATTTCCTCTGACAACCCCAATGAGACCTCCTACTCACAGTAAATGCATGAGCTAATTGAATCCTTTTTTTAAAGTGCTTTTGCATTTCAAACTATAAAAGTGACACCAGACCCCCCCTCTCCCACACAGCTCAAATACATGCCTTTCTGATGGCTGCCTTTGGCATGCCACTTGGGTAACATCAGTGCTTTTTGCTAAATGCATCAGGATATTTCTACTGTGTTCTGAATGAGAAATATAGGAATAGAGGTTTGGGATTTTTGGTGGGGGGAACTCTGAGTTCAAGCACAGAGTCATCAATTTATAATTTTGTGGGTGATCAAAAATGTGGGATAGCTCAGTTTTATAAAGACAGTATCAGAAGCTTGGATTGGTTTAGCAGTGATCATTTCTCCCAATTTCAGTGAAATAAAATTTGATTAGAGTTGGTTGGGAGGAAATGAAGTTCTACATAAGTTTTTATTGATTACATACTTCATATAAAGATGTTTCTATAGAACAGGAAAAAGTTTATATCGAGGCATGATAGGAACAAGTCTTTAATTCATATTCAAATATGATTATTTTCATCCCTAAATAGACTGCCTTTTAAATGAAAGAAGCCAATATGTTGTTTATTTGAGCACGTGTTACTGATGCATGCCAGATTATTTGGCAGAAGCTATCTGGACACATCTTCTAGGTATTGATGAAAGCAGCAAGTAAGGTAAAGTTGAGGGAGGCACTATTGCCAGCAACATGCATGTGTAATAATTTCTGCTTTCTGTTTGTATTTTCTACTTCTGAGGATATGCTTTCTTAAGCGTTTTATACTTTAAAGGCTTTCGTCTTAGTCAAAAGCTCATTCGGTATTATTGCAGGCACCTTCTGGAGGTCTCTAAATAGTTGGTCTCAGATATAACTCAATGTTATTTCTGATGCCTAAGTATCTTTTGCCCCATATGGATATAGCTTGAGTAGAACCAAATGTTTTACCATAGGCTGTTGACACAGTCTAGTTCCATAAATATAATAGATGCTATAATTATGTGATAACTCAGTTGAAAACATGTAAATAATTATATCAACCATTCTGTTATTTTCCTGGCTCCCATGTCGTCCTATTTTGCTGGCTTTAGAAGCAGGTATCTGGTATGGGGGGAGTGCCTGGTGTAGGCAGTGTTGTAAAGCACTGCAGGTCAGTTCAGATGATCTGGTCAACTCTTGACCAGCTCTTCAAAAATTGCTGAAGTCATCAAGTTATTGATGTTTTGAAAGTATTTGGTGGCTGCAGTGGCTTCTAAATATCCTCCTTGGTTAGTTTTGGAATAAAACATTTAGTCTTGTCACATAAATACAGCTCTGCATTTTGGGGGGAAAGAAGAGTGATAAAGGGTTTTTGATAGTTTCTCACTTTTCTATTATGAAGTTCAAGCATTACCACGTAATACTGTCAATATTTAGGAAAATATTTAGGAAATTGCTGTTTGCATGGTAGAACATTCCTTTTTATTTTCTTCAGTTCTGCTGGTTGTACAGTTCTCTTGGTATGCTTTGGGAAATCTAAGTTTTGCACCCAAGTTTTGCCTCTTCAGCATTCGTTGTTACTGTGTATAACTTGAGACTCCCAGTTCATATTAATCACTACGATCTTTTCTTTCATTTATTCTATGTACATATGGTTTCCTTTAGAGACTGAGATGAACTTCTTTCCTTTGCATTACCCCCCTTCCCAAAGTGTCTGTACCCACCAAACGAGCAAAATGAAGTTTCCACGTCATACTTGTTTTTCCTCACTAAACTATCTCTTTCATCTCTTCAATAACATTGTAAATGAGATTCTTCTGGTTATAACATGTTTCATTATAGTCTGTTTAATTTACTACTTTAAATGTTTCAATAGATGTGGTCTGTAGTTTAGGTGTCATGTCTTATACCTATTACAGTAAAACTATTTATTAAAAATGTATTAAATACAAGGAATTTGAGAAAGTTGATATAATGAAGATGCATATCTTGTTTTATGAGAGTGACTGAGCTTTTTACTACTTTATTTGGAAGGAAACATTTGTAAAAATGGGATTTATTTGTCATTTGGGCATGTTGCATAAGAATGTTTTCTTTAGAATAAGAAACCCAAACAAACCTCAACCTTCATCTACGTGCCCCGCCTGCCCCCAATGGATTTTTGGAGTAGATTTTTTTCTGTAATGGCTTGATTTACTACTGCTTGCTTTCAGAGGGATGTTCTTAGCTGTAAAAATCTTGAAAATAGGCCAAAATATGAGGGAAGCACTAATAAAAAAGACAATAAAACGAATAATATCAAACTGCTGAATCCAGCCAGCTAAGGTTGACTTTCTGTATTAATTCCATTTTTTCTGGACATTGTAAATTTTTTACAGATGTTAGTTAACTGTCAAGTCTATCTGGTGGACAAGAGTTAGTATTACTTAGTACAAAGCAATTTATATGTAGTGTTATTATTTGGTGTGATAAATCAGGCTGACTTGCCTTCCCCATCCCCTTCCTGGGGACATAACAAATGAATATACTGTATATTCTGAAAGCAAGCACATGTCTTAATTGAACGGGAGGGCATTAAAAAGTCCAGTGCTTGGGGGAAGTTGTTTGCTGCTTGTGCTTTTGGTAATACAGATTGTATTAATGGTTAATACAAATATTGAGACATTTGATGCTGATGATTCAACTTGGTTTTGCTTCTACTATATGAAGCTTTCTATGTTTTAGGATGTTACATGAGCTGATGCGTAAGGATGGATGATGAAAACTAGCAGTGTTCTTTAAAATGCAGCAGGAGGGATGTTGCTGTGTCTGGATGTTATCCTGGGTTCAGGGTGGGTGAACTGTCCTGGTGGTCTCTGTATGACCTCCAGAGCATTTTCTAAGGCCACCCCTCTGTATTAAAGAAGACAATGTGATTTAAGGGAGGGGTCTTGGTTTTTGGTAGTTGCACAGCTATGTAGCTTTATTGAAGCATAAGTTTGAGAGTTATTAAACTGCTGTAATGCCTTCCAGTATACTGGATGCATCCAAGAAGGAAAAGTAGGGCTCTGTAACATCTCACACTGTGAGACCACAGTGTCTGCCATACCTGTTTTGCATTTGTGCTTTGTACAGAAATAGGCTCTGTCATCACCTAAATAATACATTACAGCATATTAAACAGAGCACTTAATGAAGGTACACCTTTCTGTTTTGTATTGGGTTTGTGTGGCAAGATTTTGGTAGCGGGGAAGCTACAGGGGTGGCTTCTGTGAGAAGCTGCTGGAAGCTTCCGATGGAGCCAACGCTGGCTGACTCCAAGATGGACCCCACTGCTGACCAAGGCCCAGCCGTCAGTGGTGGTGGTAGTGCCTCTGGGGTAACGGAGTTAAGAAGCTGGGGGGAAGAAACCCGTGCGATGCCAACTGCAGCTGGAGAGAGGAGTGAGAATGTGAGAGAAACCATCCTGCAGCCCCCTGGTGAGCGCAGCAGGAGGAGGAGGTGCTGCAGGCCCGGAGCAGAGATTCCCCACCAGCCCCTGGTGCAGCCCATGGTGAGGCCGGCTGTCCCCCAGCAGCCCACGGAGGCCCACGCTGGAGCAGATCCCCACCTGCAGCCCGGGGAGGACCCCACGCCGGAGCAGGGGGATGCCCGAAGGAGGCTGGGAC
>NW_009630576.1:10359-18098 GCF_000690535.1 Cariama cristata
CTGTGGGATGGATCCCAGGCTGGAGCAGGAGCAGAGGGTGAGGAGTGCCCCCCCTGAGGAGGAAGGAGCGGCAGAGGCAGTGGGTGAAGAACAGACCCCAACTCCCATTCCCCATCCCCCTGTGCTGCCAGTGGAGAGGAGGTAGAGAAAATCAAGAGTGAAGTTAAACCTGGGAAGAATGGAGGGGTGGGGGAAGGTGTCTTAAGATTTGGTTTTATTTCTCATTATTCTACTCCAATTTGGTAATAAATAAAACTAATTTCCCCAAGTCAAGTTGTTCTTGCCTGGGATGGCAATTGGTGAGAGTGATTTCTGCCTGTCCTTTGACCCAGGAGCCTTCTATTATTTTTTTCTATCCCCTGTCCAGCTGAGGAAAGGAGTGATGGAGTGATGGAATGGCTTTGGTGGGCACCTGGTGTCCAGCCAGGGTCAACCCACCACACTGTTCCAGCTATGATTATAAATTAATTTTATCTCTGTCCACACTTATAAGTTTATTGTCTGAATGTTAATGGTTATCTGGGGAATAACTAATTTTTGGAAGAGATCAGGGTGATTTTTCCTTTGTAGGCATGGGCATGACACTGAAAGAACTGAGGTACTTCTTATATGTTCTGACATAAAACTGGCAAGTAACAGTAACTTTAAAAAAAATTAACCAGGAGAGCATAGGAGGAACTGGCATAAAGTGCTTTACCAGTCTTCAAAGATAAGTGTAAATAGAACAGTGCCCTTGATTATTAACAAGGAAGTGAGAAGATTCACACATTTAAATATGGTGTTTAGAGCCTGAATGAGTAATTCATAATAGCAGATAATTTGCAACATGTAAGGAGTTGAGTCATTGTCATCCCTTTCTGTTCACAGATAATCTGTAAGCAGGGTTCTGGGAGCTCGGAGTGAGTGATGAGTAGCTTTCAGTTCACGTTGGGAATGCGTGTGTGCGCCCTGGTCTACATAACCTGAAACTCTGCCTGAGCCTCAATCGGGCAGGTCTAGAGAAGTTAGTCTTTTATAACATAGCAAGAGATGACCAAGCTGTATTGCAACCAAATAAGCTCCACCAAGACTTGATTGCTATGAAGGTCACTTGTGTCCTCTGCCATCGAGTCTGCGTCTGTTCCTCTTTCAGGGAGGACCTCAAGAATCCTGTTCAAAGGATTCAGCTGACTGTCAGTGCTGCACTAAATTCACTATGTAAAGTAGTTCTAAACTTGAGCTAAACTTGACAAAAGGCATATGAGAATGTTGGAGTACCTCAGTGGTTTCTAATTAAAAAAATGGATTTTTTTAGTGTATAAATTCAGATACTACTTTTCCTAAATAGTATTCAACTCTTCTTTGAAATTGCTCATATACCTGCATTAATCTGCTAATATTCAGAAGACATGGCCACATTTTCCCTTAAGCTATGCTTACCTCCAATGTGTTTTTTTTTTTTTCAGAGCAGACTGCTTCTGGAAATAATTTTCTACTAAGAGACAATGGATGGAAATTGTTTGAGAGGTTAAATGTCTGTGGTTTATTTTGATGTGTCAGACTTGTTGGTTTTATTCACACTTTCGTAGCATTTTGGCCACCAAAGTTGGCTCACCTCTGTATTCCCCCCTCTACTTGCAAGTAAAATCCAGATAATCATTAAACAATGTGAACTGAAAATTGTATTTTGCACTGTAGTGTAAACTTAATTGTTTGATTCAAAATTTACAGTAAGCTCATGCACACAAATGTACCGAGGTAGTAATCACAGTGAGAAATTAATGGTCAGATAAGAGAAAATATAGTTGTCAGCATCATCCTTCTGTTATGGCTTCTCAGCTAAGACCTCCATGCCTTTCAGTAAATGACATGAGTCTCAGCAGATCCTTGATGTAGTTGTGCAATGTGTTAGCTGTCCTGATACTTTAAGTATGAAGGATAGGGATGGCAAGGATGATATGTGGAAGTATCAAGGTGGAGTAGAGAAAATGGCAGGTGTTAAGACCAGCTCTGATGGTGAAGATGATTGCTCCAGGACAGTTGGTGTTCCCTTGTTAAGAAGTCTTAGTGAGATGGTGGACCGCCCTGCTTTTGTTTAGACAGAAGCGATGGCAGAGTGTGTCAAGTCTTTTTTTTTTTCTCCTGGTTTCTCTCCAAGGAGTTGAAGAAATACATCAGGGTTGGTCTTCTCTGGAAGCAAGAGCAAAAGTTTGAAACCAAACTTAGCCTGAACATATGAAGGACTTTCTGTGTATGGTATCTGATAGTTTAAAAAAGCAGACCCCTAGAAACTTCTAATTATTAAAAGTGTGGTGTGTGTGACAGATGCAAGGCCTTGGGAGCAAGCTGGCTCAGAAAGATGCTAGACAGAACAGATAGGTGACCTGTTGATTACTCTGTTACAATATGTTGCTTAGTGTCCTGTAGGACATGGTAATTTCTGGTAGGTGACTAATGGGTATTTCCAACAGCTAACAAATTAGCAGAAGCCTCACTAGTTCAATTCTTCATTAAGTGAAGAAAGGTTTGCAGTGTGCAGTGAGAATAGCTTGAGATGATTGCCCGTGAAGAGCATGTGGTATGGGGATTACCGAAATGTGGAAAGTTAGCCTTTAAATATCCAGTTGTTCTTGCTCAGTACAAGAACTGATGTGCAGGCAGCTGCCTTGGACTTGACAGGAACCCCCAGACTCTACTGCTTGTGGCCTTACAGAGCAGATAAGGGTTAGGTAGTGGCCACGGCTTGTCTTGACTCTGTTTATCATGCCACAAATGTCTACTTACAATGCTTTTGCCCAAAACAAAGGGTTCAGTCTGAAAATTTTTGGATGCTTGTTTGGTCCTTCTCAAAACAGAAATGCAAATTCTGAGCTGATGTCAGGCTTGCAAAGGTGATCAGCCTTCAATTATAAGTGGACTAATGGTTTGAATCCTGGAAGGAGGAGGGTGTATCTGTCTGAGGGTGGCTGTGGGTGGGGAGAAACACTTATTCTTGATGCAGTCTGGGATTCACGTAGGTATTTGTTCACTTCCAGCCCAAGCAATATCTATATCCTAATCATGCAAATATTTGTACACATGAGTAGTTAGCTGTACAAGTACTTCTAGGGGAACAAATAAAACTGATTTTCTTGAAAAGAAAGCCCACAGAACTGAACCTACGGGCTTGCTGTGGAGAAAAAGTAATGTGTAGACTTGAGCATCTGAACTGAAGTCATCTCTTCTGTACCTGAAAGCCAAGTACACCTGTACTTTATAAGACTAGAACCAAGTTTCTGAGTTCACTTGCTAGTAAAGTCTGATACTTGCATGTAAAGAAAATAGAAGGAAAGGCTTCACCGTTGCTCTTGCAGTATAATGTTTTGCTATGCTGAGCTGACTTAATGTGCTGTTTCAAACCACTTCCATGAAATGTAATCTCCTTTATGCCTTGACAGCTGAGACTGCAGCTCTGTGCTCTCCTGTAGGTGAGCACTGGAGGAACACACCTTCTATCACCAAGTGCTGGAGTTCTTAAGTTGTCTAAATTCTATCTGATAATCTGTTTGTCATCTAAATGGGTACCAAGGAATACAGTTTGAGTGGCTCTAATAGTTAGGACAGGATAGAGCTATCAAACTGAAAAGCTTCACTGTAGACAGTGTGCCATTTTATGTTGACTTTAGAGAAAGTTTTCAGATCAGTGTGCTGAAAAACTTAAATTTCTGGAATTTCAAATGTTTTACTTTTGAGATATCTTTATATTTTCAGATTGACATTTCTAATTGTACTGTGTGAGAGCTTTCTTCAGAAGGGATATGCAGCATTTTGTTCAGCATTTGTTGCAAAAGAATTTTGGGATATTTTTACAGGAGGAAATTATCAGAAAGTCCTAGGAAATGTTGAACCAGGCTTGAAAATAAAGAATGCATGTAGCAGATGTAGTTTTAAAGAAGAAATCAAATTGTCTTAAATTTTCAAAATTTTTGTATGTCTTTTTTATTACACTCTCTTTTGGAGTGTGATAGAACTATTATCTATGGATCAGGTCTCTTCTGTTACCTTTAGGATTTTGGATTGTATTAAAGGTACATGAAGATGGGTTTAATTTTTTTAATTTGGTGGTCATAGAGTTTTTTCCTTATACTTATATGGAAAGGAGAGACTTGTTGATTAAATGACTTTTAAGACAATGACTGATACTGCTTGTATAATTACTGTGTATTTCTACTATTTTTATATTGATGAAAGACTACAGTTGAAATATTAATTGCAGAAGATGTAAGTTATCTTAGAAGTTAATGAAATTAGCAATAAGAATGGATAAAATCACTGTTCCAGTCTGTTTCAAATTCCTTCAGGATAGGCCCTTCTTTCCAATTACTTTTCACTTTAAAATGTATTTATTCTCCCTCTGTCCTTTCTTCCAAACCAAAACCTGACTCATTGACTTAAAATTATTCAAAGGATTCCTATTGATTTTGAACAGATGGGAGCTATAATTTTGTCTTTCTGTGCAGCTTCTTCATCTGAACATCCTTTCACCCTAGTGGACCTTTCCACTTCAAACTTTTTTACTACATCTTGGTTTTTTGCTTACTTTGCATTTTCTGTTCCTTTTGGCTCCCATCACTGTTAAATAGAGTCTTGTCTTGAACTCACTTACCTGTGAAGATGGCATGAAGGGGGAGATTTCTGGCAAATGTGGAACCATCATCTGTATTCCCTTACTCTGTGCAGCTGCGATCTTATATTTTCTTTTCTTGCTGCCTTTTCTTTTTATATCGTAAGAAACACTTGCTCTTTTGTACTGACTGCATTCATTCTTACCTTAATGTCCTTGCTCCTTGCAGACATTCTTCTGCTTCAGAGTAGCCATTTGTTTCCCCCTCCGTCCCCATCCTTCCTCTGTCACATGCCTGGTCTGATGTGTGATATATGAAGTTTGCCTCGGTGTTAATTTCTGGTACTTCCTCATCTTTGAATATGTAACTTGCATTATTTTGTGTTTGTGGCAATGGTGATGCAGTAGTTGGCTCAGCAATAGCTGGGACCAGTGAAGATTGCTATGCCGTAACTACAACTTCTGTGTTTGCACTATACATGCTTGCATTTAAAAATAATTTCTTGTAAAAAAAGAGGTTACACTTAAGATAGTAGTGAATAAGAGAAAATACGAGGAGAGCTGTTAATGAAGTTGGAAGACTGATCAATGAACTAGCTTGCAAATGTGTATATGGTGCTCTCCCCTAGTATGAATTCCAATACATGGGGGAAACAGGACTGACTGGAAATTTTAACAGGCGAGTCAGTGAAGATTTGCTCTGTAGGGTTGTAAGCAATATTCTAGTATTGGCTTTGAATAACCAGTAACAAGTGCTGTGTGTTGGACCTTGTGTGTAGCACCAATTTTTCAACAAGAAAGGTAGCGAAGGATTGTGGAAGAAAACACTTTGATCGTGATCAAAACAATAAATCAGGAAGGTGGTGTTTACAGGTGCATTTTAAATGTAAAAGTGAAGCAAGGTGTAGACCATGTTGAGTGTATTACAGTAGTATCAGATGTAGTATGATGAGAATAGTGGCTGTGAACTTGTTGCACGGGATAGGAAAGGTGATCAGCTTTCAATTATAAGTGGACTAATGGTTTGAATCCTGGACGGAGGAGGGTGTATCTGGATAGGAAAGCCCAACCTGAAATAGAAAGAGTAATAACCAAGGCTTAACCAGATACTGGATGGGAGGGAAAGAATTGGCAGTGACATGCCAGTGATGAGTTTGAGTGATGGGGAGCAGAGTACTATCTTGTATGACTAGGAAAAGAGTTAACTTGAGTGGGATGGTCAGGATTTCCATTTTCTGCCTTGTGGAGCTGTAACTGAAATATCAACAGCCATAAGGAGATGTCAGAATAGAAAGATAAGAGATGAATCATTCACTAAAAAATGATGGTTGTGTCTTTTCCAGAGAAGACCAGCCAGAGGCACAGTACTGAAGGAGATGAGAATAAGAACAGGTGGAAAGTCCTGTAGTATTCCTGGAATCCTGATTCCCCCTTTGGAGGGGATATCTGGAAGCCTGTCTGATACTGAATAGGGAGGATTAAAAATCCAAACAATTAAATTCATTATGCTAATTGATCTGGTTCCTTTATAGAGTTTATTTCCTCAAATTACTTTTATCTTTCTGGTTCCTGCAAGTACACTCCTGTGTTGAGGTCTTTTGAAGAATTATTTTAAAATGTGCCCTGTCAACATGCATATATATCTTACCTTTAAACCCTTGAGACAATTTCTGTTCTATGTATCACCATTATCAAGAAGTCAAACAATGTATTTATGGTGCTGGAATTTTTAGAGCCAATTGCTATGACAAAGTTGAGGTATTCTGTTATTGTAGTTGTACATTCATTGTCTGGTTTTTCTCCTCTTCACTCAAAGACAAGCAGCCACATTTGCACTGAAACTCAATATTGCAAGTTGGTATCTTGACACTGATGGAACAGTAGTCGTATGAAGCGGTAGCTAACATACTGATTGATAGTTTTCAATTCATGTCTAAGCATGATGTTAAGTGAGAGAAAGGAGTTTTTATTAAACAGGAACTTTTTTATATTTAAATACCTAGTACCTTCAGTAATGGTTTTCTGCTGCTTTGAAGCAGAAACTCGCAAGTGAAAGGATGCTACGATTGCTTCCCAGTCCCCTCACATAGGGAAACATTGGTTTCAGTTCTACACATTGCTTCTGGTCTCATGTTGATCTGCAGTAGTGCCCTGGGACCACGGGTATACTTCTGTTTCTCAGCAAATTGTTTGCCTTTGTTAGATAAAAGATTAAGCTTTACACTTCTGTTGCTGTGTCATAGTTGACCATTATGTTGACCGCTACTATTGTAGTGGTATTAGCATACTCCTTCTGAAGTTTGGAGAAAGCTCTAATAGAGAATGGGACTAGGAGTGTCTTACACCTGATACATCATTTTAATGTTAGATACACACAAATCCTGATTTGTACTGGTTTCTCAGCTATTCTATGCCTTGTGTCTTATCTCAGCCACTCCTGCAATGACCCTTTCGAAAGCATCTGTATGGTGAGAAATGTGAACTTAATCTAGAGATTTCCAATCTCTCAACAGATCTTGTAGTCTTTCTCCATTGAATTCTTGGCTCCCAAGTCAAACCCTGGCAGAAGGGTGTGTGTACCTGGGTGTTCCTTAACACCCAGGGCAGGAATAAATAGGGTATTTTCAGTATTTGCTCATCTGCATTTAGATTTGCTCTTTCACATGCAGAGAGACTGACAGTTGGATCTTTCTGTGCTTAAAAATGGATCTTGCAAAAGCGAGTTCCTGCTTGAAGAAAAAGTAGGAAACCAAGATATTCCAGGTTTTTTGGTGTGAGCTTAATGAAGTATTTTTACAGATGTTCTTGATGGGTTGAGGCTATTTTGAGGACAGGAAGATTTTTGAACTCCGGTTCACTTTCTCTGTGTAATTCTAAATATTTGACAAGGTTATATTTTTTTAAAAAGCACAGTGTTTTCTTTATTTGGGCATGTGTGTGTATGCTCACATAGCAATGGGAGACAGTGCACATGGCCATACCCTTGCCCAAGTCAGACTCCTAATTCCACCACTCTACTTGGTGTTTGTGTGGTTTGTCTGTGGGACAAGATGACACACTCAAAATGCAATTGAGTGCTGTGCTGAAGACGAATTTTTTCTGGTCTGTGGATACCACAGCTCTTATCTCTCAGCGCCCTGTGAGCAGTATGTCGTGT
>NW_009630576.1:18129-101190 GCF_000690535.1 Cariama cristata
TCTGCTCAACACAGCACTCTTGTAACATGAAGAAGTGGGAGGTTTAAATTCTTGGTGCATTGCTTCAGGCCATGACCTGTATTGAATTATGTGTGTAGCAGTATTTGTCATCCAGTGTAACTACACAAAAGGGAAATGGGCTCTCTTCCTAAAGATTGATGTGATGATCAACTGGAGAGATACAGTAGTCATGCTACCTTTTGATTACTGTTAAAGAGTTTAAGTTCATGTGGTTAAGTATCATCTATTGAGTCTGAGTGAAATTCAGTGGTTTTATTTTACCATGCTTTCAAGAAACAAAATGACTTTGAGTTTTAAACAGACTAGCTTGCAACAACATTTAAAGTAAGGTTTATTATAAGAAGTTTGTCCTTTTGACAGTCTTGTGAATTACTCTAAAATATCTTCAAAGACTTTGATATACTATAAGTACCTTCAACTTTGAAGAGCAGAAGTCTCCATTTAGGGAAAGTGACTAATTTTTTAATTAACTGTGTCTGCTTAATCTATTCAGTCTAGTAATATTCATCAGCAGCCTCTTCAATTTAT
Organism: Cariama cristata; assembly: GCF_000690535.1. Classification (NCBI taxonomy): domain Eukaryota; kingdom Metazoa; phylum Chordata; class Aves; order Cariamiformes; family Cariamidae; genus Cariama; species Cariama cristata. The sequence goes on from NW_009630576.1 coordinate 18,679, forward strand.
AAAATATTTATGTACTGCAGAGAACTCCAGTCAAGCTCACATGTTTTCTCCAGGGAAACAATATTAAAAGTCTGTTACATGTTAAAAGCCTTTTCATGGTGTCTGTTTGAAATAGCTCAACGATGACTTGTTGCCATTAGGCAATATGTCAAAATATTAGCTCAAAACTATTTTCCTAATAGCTACCCTAAGTGTGATAATTTTTACTGTGGAATGGATAGATGAAAGTAGAAATGAATAGGCTGTAGATTATCTTATTGAAAAATTCATATATATCTCTGCCTTAAACTTCTAAAATCATTAATCAAAAAGAAACAAGTCTACAGCATAACAGCAGCCAGTAACACCCCATTGCTCTTTAAAAGGTAAATGGGACACTTATATTTATGTAATTGATAAACATAATTGTTTACCTAAGCAACTTGAGTTCAATAGATAATGGAAGACTAGATGGTACTGCTAACTATATCATTTTAATGAATCGTGAGGAACTGTAAATGAAAGCAAAAGCTCCTTTCAGAAAAATATATACTGCTACCCCCAGTTGGGTTGCATAGCTTGCTGTTTTGTTGACCAGGGCTGGTTAATTGTAAATGCTTGACTTATGTTGATTACTGAGCAATTAATAAAAAAAATGCATCAAGGACATTGCAAACATACTGACAGGTCAAAGCTGTGATTAGACCTACATGTGTTAAGACATCTTTGTTCTCAGGGCACTTGTTTGAAGTGTAGCACCTGACAGTATGGTATCTCAGCACCTTACTTAAATGAGACTTCTGCCCTGTGCAGTGTTAATCTGCAGTAAAGATCAGTCTTGGAAAGAGCAGTGAGATCCTTTTTCCATGTGTGCATATTATAGAGGTTGTGTCACGCATTGGTTTAATGACACACCTGCCATCTTTTTCCATAAAAAATCTTTTTGGTGCAGAACATCTTGTCTGTCTATTCCTGCATATCTAGGAGCTACAGGTGTGATAGGGTCAAGTAAGTTGTAACTGTACAGATGATACAGTGCAGATATGTCCTTCTGTAGCAGGGAGGTCCTTTTGATGTGCTGGATTGTGTTCAGAAATAGGGAAGTGTTAGAAACATAGTGTATGCAGTAGAAGCTGAGCCATGCACTTGCGATATGTAGGCCACCTGACTCTTCCCTGGAGAAATAGCTTACAGGACCGGCATTTCTCTATAGCTCAGAAGCACTGGCACCTGGTGTACAAAGCTCTTGAGTTTGGTACTTTCTGATGCTGATCCTGGCTTATGCACATTGAACTTTAGCATCCTGAGATACCGGTTAGTGGCCAAGTTGGTCAACACCATGCAGATCTAGTACTGAAGATCTGGTCTAACTAGTGTAATGGGTAGTCAGTTAAGGATGGACTTCAAGGGAGTAAAATAAAAGTGGAAAAAGCATAGTTATTGTCTGTATTAAATGAAGTTGATCAGTGCTTATTTACTGATGCTAGTCAAATACTATTGACTGAACTTAAATACAAAGGAAAAACAAAGGAAAATATGGAATTACTGAAATGGCATTAACCTATAACTTATGAGAATACTTTGGAACACCTGCAAGTAGTTGGGATGTGTACTGAGTTACTTAATCTCATTTTCTGCGTTTTACTTAGTACTTGTGCCTATAGGTCATAGATCAGAATGAAAAAATACAGTGCTGAATTTGTAGTGTTCTTATCTAAGAAAAAATGTCTACAGTTTTTTTCCTTAATTGGCAAAACATCATACATACTGCTTTACTTTTGTTGTGTGCATACCTTCCTAATCTTTCATTCCCGATGTGGCTTCAAAGGTAAATTATAGAAGTCGTATTTTGACAGTTCTTGCAGGAATCATTATTGAAGTCTCAGTTGAATGAGGGGCTCACATATGTGATGTTTGTCATAGCAGAAAAAACCAGTAGCAAAACGACAACTGAAATGTGTCTAATTAGCTGAAAATTCCATTTAACAAGAAAACAAAGTGTTTAAGAGTGTATAAAAAACCAAAAAAAAAACCAAAACAAAAACCCCAAACCACAACAACAAAACACCACACCATTGCAAAACCCAAAAAACAACAACCCAGTAAAATTATTTCAGTACTATGTCTGTGTTGGAAGTGGTATCTGTTTGTACTAAGGCTTTCAACAACCATTTGAATTGGATAACTGCAGCCATTGAGAAATATTTAGTAGTTCGGGAGTTTAAAGTACTTAAGAGCTAAAATTGAGCTAACCAAGCCCACCTGAAGGGGCTGCTGAGGGCAGAGGGAAGTTCAGACAAGAAAAGGAAAACTAGCTGATAACCTAAAGCAAAAAAATCAAGCACACACACCTGCCCAAAGAAAAACCTGAAACCCGACCAAAAAAAAACCTCATGAGAAGCTAAGCATGTGTGTGTAGAGCTTGGGATAAAAATAAAGAAACCCTTAGGAAGCATTGTATGGCTAAATCAAATATCTATGAGAAGGAGTAGTTAGAAGTTGAGGTAGAAGATCAAGTGGCAACAGGGTACATGTTAAGTGAGTGTACTTAAAGAGAATGCTGTACTCAATTATTTGGTTAGTCCAAGTTAGACTATCACTAATGAATTGAGCAGTAAATACATCTTCTCTGGTCAGAGAGCAGTGAGGAGCACACTGACATGCTGGAAGTGTCATGGTCCCCTGGATGTCCAGTGCCAGCACTGAGAAAGCAGCTGGTTAGTGCCTGACATGGGGATGTTGCTCATCAGGCTCTCTTGCTGCTCAGCCCTCTGATTCTTTCTCCTTCAGGAGCTCTTTGGTATCCACATATAGGTTAAATGAAAAAAATGTGGGAGTAGTATATAAAATTCAAACAAGAGACTCTTAAAATCCCTTTAAGTTTTTCTTTAAATTCTCAGATCTACCAGGTGCCTTAATTCACAAGAGGCTTGAATATATCTCACTACAAGAAGGACATTGAGCTGCTGGAGCATGTCCAGAGAAGAGCAACAAAGCTGGTGAAGGGGCTGGAGAAAGTCTTATGAGGAGCAGCTGAGGGAGCTGGGGTTGTTTAGTCTGGAGAAGAGGAGGCTGAGGGGAGACCTGAGTACCCTCTACAAGGACCTGAAAGGAGGTTGTAGCGAGTTGGGGGTTGGGCTCTTCTCCCTGGTAACTAGTGATAGGACGAGAGGAAACGGTCTCAAACTGCACCAGCAGAGGTTCAGGCTTGACATTAGGAAGAACTTCTTCACTGTTAGAGTTGTTAAGTATTGGAATGGGCTCCCCAGGGAGGTGGTGGAGTCACCATCCCTGGAGGCGTTCAAAAAACGTTTAGATGTGGCGCTTAGAGACATGGTTTAGTGGGCATGGTGGCATTGGGTAGAAGGTTGGACTTGATGATCTTTGAGGTCTCTTCCAACCATAATGATTCTATGAATCTATGATAATCTTTATCTGATTTGATGCTCTCCTGCAGAAGACCCCCAAACCCTTTAATGATTATACAATCAAAGATTCTTTGAAAATGCCTAAGAAATAACCAGCAATGAGAAATGATAATGAGCAGCAACAAATGTCTTGTCTTTGGAGCAGTTCTGGAACAGTAGTTATAGATAGAAATAGAACCTCCCAGTGGTGGGAAGTTCAGAATTGAAGCAGGAGTGTACAAGCGAGAATGCCTTCAAACACTGAAGAATGAAATGCATTGTTTGAGAAATGGGGAAATCATATGTGGAAACATAGCATTGTTTGTGATGGCTGGTCACTTTGTGTTACCGGATAAGCTGTTTCTTAGCTGCTTTTCGGTGTAGGATGATAACAAGTGATGCTTGAGAGGTCATAATTGCTATGCAACTCTAAGGAAAATGAAAAAAAAAACTGGCCAAACAACCCAAAATGACTCTTATGCAGAAAGTGGCTCTACTTATTAGGCTTCCAAAGAAGACTAATACATATGCCTTTTGTTTTATTCATCCCTGTTTCTTCTGTTCTTCATCTGTGGGTTTTAGTGAGGATTTTAATTTATGAAATTTTAAGTTCATCTTCTCTTTCAAATTTCTGAAATCCCTATAACTAATGCAGTGTTTATTAAATTTCTCCATATTCTTTAGAGCTGTGTTAAATTAATACAAATTCAGATGAGAGAAAAGGGTACTATAAGTACAGACCGGTGGAGATTGCCTCACTCTCCTTTGGTCAGCTAATACTCTTTCATGGTTTGCTGATGCGGTAGTGCTAGAGTAAAGTACCATACAAGGGAAAATTCACTGTGAAACTTCTTTATTAATGTAGCACAGCTAGGAGACCTGGGCAAACTCTGGTGTTCAGTATGAAAGCCAGCAGCATCTGGTGATTTAATGTGAAAGTAATGAACAGAATGGCAGATAAAAATGGTGACTTTGATATTGTAATGCTACTTAAAACTTTGTTTTGAAAGGCATATAAAATATTTAATTACTTAAAATATTTAATTACCAAACTAAATGTAAATGTGCAAGAATTATTGGATTTTAGTGAACTAAATGCAAATACTAGACTGCATAACAGCAGTCAGTCCTAATCTGTTTCCTAGGAATGGAGATTTCACTGGAATCTCTCAATTTCCTGTTGGAATTACTGGTCCCAAGTCTGGTCGGTTGTGCTTCTCGAGTGTTTCCCAGCAGAAGGGCTCACACTGCTGGTAGATGTTCATTTATTAGGTGCCACAGCAGATAGGTATTCAATTTTCCCCTCTTCTGGTTCAGATAAAATAAGAATGTTGTGTGAGATGTAAAAGGGGAAAAAAAAATTAAAATTTTCTACCTCTGGAGCCTGAATGCTTTACCCATTACATATATGGAAGACCCTTAATTTCCATGCCAAATTACCATATAGTTTTCCAGTGGGTGGAAAAATGTGCATGGCATAACTTTTTTGTGCTGCAGACACAGTGGATGACACAATTACATGTGAAATATAATCCTGACATTCTAAGTGTCACTTGCTGTCAAAAGAATTAAACATGAGATTTTAGTCCCATGTATCTTGTAAAGGCATATCTAGAAAAGATTTTGTGAGCTGAAGCAGTCCTTGTGCAAGACATTACTTTTTTTCCATGAGATTTATTTTTATAAATGTTCAAATGAGTAATTTGTAGACAGAAGTGATGTATTTCTGCTAGGAAGCAAATTGTTTTATTGCAACTTCAAGAAATAGTCATTCAACAGTTGCGATTTGTTACAAATGATTGTACCATAAGCCTAGCTTTTTACTGTTAGAATCATAGGATGGTTTAGATCAGAGGAGATCTTTAAAGATGATGTGGTCCAACCTCCCCTGCCATGGGCAGGGATGTCTTTCACTTGAGGTTGCTGGAGGCCCCCTCTAACCTGACCTTGAACACTTGCAGTGATGGGGCACCCACAATTTCTCTGGGCAACCTGTTGCAGTGTCTCACCACCCTCATGGTGTCTGTGTGTAAATTCTCTATAGTCAGTCTAAATCTACCCTCTCTGAGATAAAAGCTGTTGCTCTGGGAACCCTAGAGCTGGATGCAGTACTCCAGGTGGGGTCTTGGGAGTGGGGTAGAGGGGGAGAATCACCTCCCTTGGCCTACTAAAGTATTTGCTGTCTTTAGTACAATTTTTTACTTTGTTTTGCACTTCAGTTTGAGCATGCTTGTTTCTTATGTCTATTATTGGATGAGTAGTAAGGCCTTTTGACAGTGATTTTACTGTGTAAACATAAAGGTGATTTCAGTATGGAGATCTTTTCTCAATGTAGGGTCATAATAACTTCAATGCCCTATATGCTCTTATCTTGAATAGAGTGTACAGGTAATATATAGCTAGTCCTTAAATTGAACTTGTAATGGAAAGTGTTAAATGACTTTTTAAAATGAAGCTTCTGTAAGAAATGCTAATACTTAATGAAATATAACTTGGGTATTATAAAACCATACCTGGCTAGAGATTGGTACTGTTCTTGTCTATTTAACTTGTGTTAAGGTTACCAATATAAGATTCATCCAAAAAAACCCCTCTCTCAAACCAACCCCTCCTTCCACCTTGGTGCCGATATCCTGTCACCTTACTCTCTTGTGCTGTTATTGTAGAAACTATTCTCAATATTAGTTTGCAATTGCCAATAAAAATGCAGCTTTAAAAAAAAAAATCATGGTATCACTGCTTAAAGGCAGTGAAGCAATAAAGCAACTGACTCTTAGCAAATCAATTCTTTGCTTTCTCTAGTTCCAACTCAAAGGTTAAGAAGTAGGGTTTGGAACTATTGTATTGGTTATTAAAACAAATGAAACAAATCTGTGCTCAACCCCTTAATCCTTATGAGAACACAGGTCCTTTTCTGGACAACCCATACATTGCCTTACTTCTTGTAGTAGGTAACCCTTTTAATAGAAATCATTGAATATTTAATTCCAGGGTGCCCTGTCTTTTCTTAAGGTGCTATCCAAAGTTTTTCATGATGCCTATGAGTTAGGTAGTCATCTTGAAGATACTATTCAGCTTTAGACTTATGTCATCTTTGTTTAAAGACGTAAGGGTTTGTAAAATTCAGAACAGTGTTGAGGGGAATTATTACACAGGTTACTTGGTTACAGTCATTGGTCCTTCCAATAACTTGGACCTGGTTGTTTTTCTTGCAACTAGTTGTTGAATGGTTATTCATAGTAGAGAGTTTACTTAACTTGGCAGTGTGCTTACTTGTCAGGTATGCCTGTAGTGATAAGGTAGTAAAAACTATATGCTTTATAATCCACTGTATGCAATATGAAAACTTCTGTCTCAAGATCCTATTTATAGATTCTGCCTTCAAAACTAGAAACCTCTAAGCCTTTACTGAATATTTGATAAAAGAGGGAGGAATAAAACTGAGGCACCAGAAGTGCTCACCCTGATTTTACCATTCCCTCACAGCTCTCGGTGTGCTGCTTGACTGTGATTCCCATCTGAGGGTTAGAAATATGGTTACTTCTCAGATGGGGACTTCTTACCTGTAGTCAAACGTAGCGTTCGGTGTGCTTTGTATTGCAAGCTCAGCAGTTGTTCCTGAAGTACGAGGCACTTCATTTATAGCTAGTTTAGCTTTTTCAGCAGAAGTGGTAGGGAAGTAATCACTCTCCAATGCTTTGACTAAGCCATCACTTGGAAGGGGTGTCTTGCGTTATCTCAGCTTGCAGATTCAATACTCAAACAGGTTTTAAAAGGCTGGAAGCTGCTCTTCAGAGACCACCAGAGTGGAAATTGCTACATTCCCAGTCATTACCACATAAGTGGTGGTTTGATTTTTTTTTTTCTGAAAACATCTATTCATCAAGAGCCACTTTTTACAAAGATGTTCCCAGCCAGCCCATTGATCAAATTACTAGTGAAAATGTAACTCTTCCTTTTTCAATATCCTGTGGTTTTTAACTTACCTGGGGGACAAAACTCAATCTCATCGCACAAGAAAAGAACACTTTTTTGAGAACTGACAAGTATTATTCTTGGAAGTTCAGCAGCATAGTATTTTAAGATAGGATAAGTCTTAATGGTCAGTTACTATATGTGGCACTCCTGAGCCTGTGTCACTCCTCTTGCCCTTATTCTACGAATGCTATGCAGATTTCTCGGATGTATTTAATACAGAATATTTTTGTTGTAGCTGGTTGCTTATATAATAGATTTGTGTATCAGTAAGTTATAATTAGCTCTGAGGAGTTAAAGGATAGACTTATACTTGACCCAATTTTCTTCTTTGTTTTATATCTGAAGCTTAATTTTCTGTCTGGTTTTTCGTTGTAAGCAATTTCAGTGTTAAATCTTACAAGGAAGAGTAGTAGAAGATCAATAGTGAATTTGACTCTGACAGTCTGAAACAGCAACAGAATCTTTTTAATATTTGGAGATAGAGGTGGTTGCAATCTTAGTGTTCAATCATTGTATCAGGCCTAATAGACGACTAATTTTTTTGCTAAAAATGGACATAAACTATGTGATCAGACAAACTATGTGATGCCATGTAACTGGAAGTGACCATCAGCAGTTAGTGAAAATGTCAGAAAACCTAGTAGTGCAATAATTAGTTAAGGATTAGATGACAAAGGGACTGAAAATAAGATCGAATGAAATGGCAGAGCAATAGATACACTTAATTATTTCAAGAACTGCATAGTTTATGTAATTTTTTCTATCACACTTACAGATTTTTTTAATGATTTCCTGCTATAAGATATCTGTCTTTATGGGTAGTTAGTAGATGAAGTGTTAAATAATGTTTTAGCATATACAGCATTATCTATGGGCTTTATAGGAACAATACTTTCATCTGTTTTGTGCCTTGCCTAAATCAGTTGTTGCAGGAAGCTCTTAGTCAAAGCTCAAGTGATGAGATGTTAGTCTATACGTGAATGCTTATATTTGTGCTTCCACATGATTTCTTCATTTAAATTGTTCTTTAGTAGTTGAGAATGCATAACATGACTTCTTAGATTATTGCTTTTATTTCTATCTCTGATAATCAGTGGCCTGCTGTAAAACTGACCCTTGGGGGGGCATGGAACTAACCACAGCAGCTTGTCAGTTTGTATGCAGTGCAAAACCAGATTTGCAGCGTGTATGTGTGAGCTCTGTGTGATGAAAAAGATGATGGACGTGCAACAGTGCAATGCTGTAGAGGGGAATAGAGTGCTCTGGGGCTGAGAAACAGCAAACAGGTAGCACTTGGGAGTTCCTGGAGTACAAAAAGGAGGGGGAAAGAAAAAGTTGAACTGCTGAGTGGCTAAAAAGGTACTAAAAAGATCTTCTGTGAGGTTTTTTAATATTAATGCTTAACAAAAGGTCAGAAGAATCTCCACACTAGAATGTATTCTTTCATGAGCTTTCTTGGAGAAAGCTATTCAGATAATTTTCTCATAATTTTAATATTCAGAGTTGGGGATGTCTTCCCCTTGGTGAATAGTCTATACAGGGAAATGTGATCTGAAACTGTTCATGAATTTAGGTCAAATTCAAACAGGAAATAAGGCTTCCAATGCAGAATTATAAATGAATACTGGTGTCTTAAATAGGCCAAGTCTTAAAGCAATCATCCAGTATTTGAGTGAGCAAGAATCGGTTCCTTGCTCTGCCCTAATACCTGCTATTTTTTAGGAGAATTATTGTGCATACCATTCTGCGGGATTTCCTTTGTGTTAAATCCTGTCTGTTAACTCTCAACTTCAGGAACAGAAACTAAACTGTAGGTAGGCTGCTTCCAGTGCCACTTCAAGCTGTGATGAATGGAAGAGCTTTTTGCTATTGTAAAGATAGGACAGTGGTTAGTTTGAGGTTGTTCCTGGGCTCCCTTTGACTTGGTATTCTAAGTACATCTGTTCCATGCCTCTCGGTAGTATTTGTTAATCCTTTATGGAGCTGAGAATCCCATAAATGTGAGGAGATGAGGAAGGGGAATAAACAGCCTTTTTGTTGTTGTAGACAGTAAAAGGCCTTTGGACCTTTTGAAGTTTGTGAAAAATCACTGTTTACACCTTTTGGCATGTTCTTTAAGTTGTGTGTTAGTCAATGACTGTAGATATGATTTGGTGGATATATGGAAGCCTACATTGATTTATTATCTTGTACATAGGGTATTCTGCCATTTTGGAGGTTAATTAATGTTCACTTCTGGATTAACATTTTTTTGTGAACTGGCTTTCTGTTTCACAATTAAGCTGACTGTAGGAGAGGTATTGGTCTTCATTTGCAGTACTTTTGAAGACACTAACTATACAAACACAAACCAAATGTTTCAAGAGACTGGGTGAATATAGTGCAGGAAAAGATACGATATGCTTTGGTGAGGAACACCCTTGTCTCCTGCCTTTGTCAGTATTGTGTGTGTACCTTAAGTTTTCAGTGACCATTAGAAATACAAAGGAATTCCTTTAACCTCCTGTTTGTCATGATTTGTTCATGAGCTTACATTTGGACTGATGACTCTCACTGCCAAGTAAGCAAATGAGACAAAACATGTTTATCGTTATCAGTTTATAACAGGAGAAAATTAATTTTCCACAGCATGTCATTATTTTGAAGGTTTGTTTCTTTGTGCTGTATACTGTATCAGAGCAATCTACAAACTTGTTTTGCTGATGTGTACTCTCTAAATTCTAGAAATGCTTTTAAGAGCACAGTACATGCTGTTCCCAATGAAGTACAATTGTGAGAGATTACAAAATATGATTTAACTTTCCTCATGTATTTTTTGAATCATCTTGCCCTATTGGTTGCACTGTGTAAGGGTCTCTTATCTAAGCTGGCTAATATCATGTTTGTATTTACTCATTTGGCTTCCAGACAGGAATTAGTTAGCTGAAAAATAAACTCAGAACTAACTAATACTTGGGAAGCCAGGCAGTTCAGAAAGATTAACAAATAATAGTTTGCATACACTTACTCATTAAGGCTTTCTGTTTTTACTTCATGAGAAAAAGATAAGGCTATGAATAATTTAAATGAGACTACATAGAATGGCTTTGGAAACAGACATTTATATTACAAATATATTTTGCCTTTTCTGCAAAAGACCAATTAATAAACAAATTATGTTGAGATCTTTTTGGAAGCTTTGAAAGTAAAATATGGTTTATTCATATTCATTGACTTACGTATTCACTTCCAATCAATATTCAGCTGGTCAGATTTTACTAATAGAATTTACTAATGGAAATCTTGACTAAAGAGTTATAAACTTCAAACTTTAGTCTTCAGCATAGATAATTTCAGTCTTAGAAACAATAACTGAACCTTAATTCAGTTGTACAACTAGATTTGTATATTGGTTAACTGGAGCAATACAAAACCCAGAGCAAGCTACTTTTGGAGCTGCAGGGGCTGGATTCAGGTGAAGTTGAGGACACATAATGCTGAGAACTTTATAAACGGTGAACTACTGCTAACAAATCTGCTTTTGGACCAAAGCTGTTTGCAAATGGTCTGTGGACTTGTGAACTACTGTGGGGGAAGAAGTGTTGATAAATTGAGCCAGTACGAATCGGTAAAGAAGTTTATACAGACAGGTGTAGTACTGGATTTCTTCTGTGTTTAGTATGTATGGCCACGGCACAGACTTGTCTCCCAAACACCTTCAAGGCTAACTTTCATGTGTCAGGTGATTGAACCAAATTACTGCTTTGAATGTTGACCTAGCCATCTCCTTGCCCCTTAATCAGGATGCTACAGAGAAAGAAACCCCACCACTTTTTGGGGAAATAAATTTGTTCTGTAAAAATTGTATCACACATTAGTCTGTCCTTTTCCCCTTCATCTCAGTACTTAGGCTTGTGACCAAGTGAGGATTAAGTGATCAAACTATGTGGTATTGAACCAGTTCCTTGTTTTGGTGCTCTCCAGTGTAACTTCTCCAGTCTCGGAAGCAAAACAGGTGTAGAAGTGAGGCTGATGTAGAAGGAAGAACCTTGGAGGTATTGGACGTACAGGCTGTACATTGATTTAAATGGGAGGCAAGGGTTTTGAATGCTATGCTGTTGCTGCTAGGAATGTCGTCTGACTTGAGGAAGGACTGAAGACTTGAGTGTGTTATGGGTTATGAAAACAGGTTGTCTTGGATCATTATATATGCAGCACTGGGCATTAATTGGATGGCAGAAAAATTCCAATTAATGCTTTTAGGAAATATCTGTGTTTACAAGAAGTTTCTTTTTCTAGAGAAGTATCCAGGGACAGGAAGTATGTCTTTGTTTTGTTATTTCTCACTATATTTATAACTTATGGATAAAAACTATAATAGGTCTCCCAAAACCTGTTTTATAGTGCAACTTGACAGGGTGACATAGCATCATCTTGGTGATTTTTTTTTTCTCTGAGCATCTTCTGTGAAAAAGATGATATGCAAAGCTTTAAAGAATGTGATGGATGACTTTACAGAGCCTCGCAAAGTCAAATGACACATAATCACAGTTGATCTAAGTCTCAAAGAAACTGAAGGCAGTAGTCGGGCTCTTTGTGATAGATGAGATGTTTGGATGATGACCTCTTCTCCAGGAGAAAAACAACAACCCTGATAGTCATGAAACCTGCATTCCTTTAATATATTTCAATCAGAGCTATGCCTCATACTGGGCACGAGCTTCCAGCTTAGCTTATCCAAATAGCCTTTGCTATGAAGGAATATTTTTGTTCTGAAATAGATTACCAATTTTCTATATTTTCAATGAAGTATTAAGAGATCTGTTTACTGTAGGAAAAGATGGGGTGAAACTGGCTTCATGCAGCTTTCCATTGCCAAAGATGCTAGAAAATTGTCATGTAAGAAAATAACTTTTGTAAGCACAACCATTAGGAGACCTTTTCATTTTTTCCCCTCAAAATTTTGTAATCCAGTACAGTTTCACTGAAGTTCTCTTTGTACCAAAACTTCCTTGGGTTTTTTATTGGATAATGAAATGGTAAATAAAATGTACTATGATAGCTCTTTCCTTCTTTTGGCTTGTAGTCTTAATTTCCTTGAAATTGCTTGAAAATACTTTCTCTAGTTCTTGGGAAAAAAGAATATCCTTAAATGGATTTTCTGTTTTTACAGTAATGGTAAAACAACAATTTTTTAAAAAAAATTTATTGAAAACCAGTTTGAATTAATTAAATCAGTAGTAAGTGGGAAAACCAACATTAGTATTTCTGATCTGTGAGACTTTAGGTACAAAAAAAAGCTGCATTGCTGACTCTGAATACACTTCTGCAGATGAAACAGATCCTTCTTTTTTTTAAAATAATGTATGGGTTGAAAATGAATTGCCACATAGTCTTTGAACTTAAGGATATTAAGACATGAATTGCATGGGATGTTTATCATATAAGAGTATTTCTGAGGATCTATGTAGTTCTTGTTTAAAGCAATGCAACATCCAATCTTCATTGGAAGGCATTAATAAAGAGTACTGTCTTTGCTCACTTACTACTAGTTTAATAAAAAAAGACACAGATTAAGAGTGAGGTAGCATGGGAAATGGGCCATTAACTGCAATAAAGTGCCAGTAATGTAAGGAGACATATTAATAATGACAATGGCAATGTCATTGATGATGAAAAATGCAACTTCTACACTTCATAGAAGTTCATTTCCCCCCTCTCCCCCCAGGAATTGCTGTTAATTGCCCTTTCTCTGGTCTCCATTTACAGCTTTGTTTCTCACTCCTTTTTCTGACTGGGTTGCCTTATTGGAAATTAGGTTTAGTTACTCTGTTAAAATAGAGTAAAAACATCAGCAACTGTGATGAATCATCTGGTGCGTACTGCAAGCATATTGTCTACAGGTAATACTTAAATCCATTAATAAAAAGCTTTCCTGAGGCATAAACATTACTGGTTTATGGATATAATCCTCAAGAATTCTGTATAAAGTCAGTTAATATTTAGATGGAGTATAAATTGCTGCACGTCTGGAACTTTACAGCAGTCTTTTGTAGATGGGTACCTGAAAATCTATGATATTTCTGGAGAGGGATGACACAAAGTCTGTGCAGCAGATAAATCCACGGTTAAGGTGAATTCTGCCCACAGAAACGTATTCCCTAAATTCATAGAATAAACTCTTGCTTTTTGCATTAAAAGTACCCACATAGCACCTATTTATGGTCTGTAATGCAAGGTTTAGCTAATGCGTTGCTCTTCTATGAAGGGGATTGCAGTAGCAAAATCCAAATTAATGAAAAATACAATTACAAAGAATTACATACTAAATGGCTGTTTGTGCTATTTATTACTGTGTTCACTGTTAATGTTCGATAAATATTCAGTTATTTATATATTAGCATTTCATTAGTGAAAAATGAATTTCTAGTTATAGGAAACTGTTGCTAAGAATATTATGGCTATGCGTTTTGAAATGCTTCCAGAACTGACTCTGAAGCTTCTCTTGCTGAGATCCAAGTGAAGAGGGCTGTGTGCCGCAGGGCTGAGCATTGCCAGAATGCTGTGGAGCAATATTCGTGAGGGAGAAATGCCAAAAATGGGGCAAATGTCTTAAACTGAAAATTGGCTGGCTTAAAATCTATTGTAAACTCACAGTAAGCTTGATCCCCATCTTGAAGATGCATGGGTTTCCCACAGCCAGTTTTTTCACTGCTTCTCACAACTTTCAAGCAAACCTTGAAACATACTAAACATAGAAGAAATCCAGTACTACACCTATCTGTATAAACATCTTTACCAATTCGTACTGGCTCAATTTATCAACACTTCTTCCCCCACAGTAGTTCACCAGTCTACAGACCATTTGCACTAATGCAGCGCTTGAGATAATTCTTGCTGTATCACTATGAACAGAAATAAAGGTTAAAATAGCTGTTTTCCAGGTGAATTATAATCTAAATTACTTAAGAGCAACACAGAAGTATTCAGTTGCAATGCAGGGAATGCTTCTGTCCCTGTTGGACATCTGGGAAGATGGTTGAAGCAAATGATTCAATGGTAGTAACTCCTGATCAGTTCTTTGATACACAGGTGAATGCTTTTTCACTTAAAGCTTTTCCTTACCTCAGTTATTGCCTTAGGCCTGACCTTGCTGCAGGAAGGCAAGGTGAATAACACTTTCCCTGCCTGTTACTGGTCTCCATCTACAGAGACAGTTAACCCATTAACTACTACCCTCTGAGCTTGGTTATCCAAACATTTAACCTATCCATCCATCTAGAGTGTAGCATCAGAACTTGGATACAAGACTCTGGTTTGAAAGTCTTGCTAAAGATGAAGTAAATGCTCACCTTGTTCACAAATCTGGTCATTTTGTTATAGAAGGTGGTTAGGTTGGTCAGGCATGGTTTCCCTGTGGTAAATACTTGTTGACTGTTCCTAATTGCTTTTTGCTCCTTCATGTGTCTGAAAAAGCATTCCGAGAGGACTTGCTCCCTACTTGTTTTAGTCAAGTTGAGCATGTAACCTAAAGGCATGAGACTTCCTGTAACAATGACAACATGGTAAATTGTCTGCCTGGTGTGGCATTTAATAAATAGTTCTGTAAAAATGATAAACAGTGCAAGCCATCCTATTTGGGATGGATTTTAATTGGGTAATTAGCAGAATTAGAAAAAGAAGTATATTACTTTAGAGCGTAGCATGTATCAGTAGGAGGATAAACTGCAGGAGCAGTTTACATATGTTTTCTCCCTTTTGAATAATAGTTTCACACTGACTTAGTGAAATTGTTGTCTGTGTTAATGGGCAGAGCTGAGACAATGAGGGTATGAGAACATCTCTGTTTAGTTCTTGCAAGGTTCCTAACAAAGCCTTGCTTTCAGTCCCTGTAGGAATATTAATTTACATGTATTTGGGAATATTGGTGGAATAATAAGAGTATGCTAACCTTTTAGAAAAGAAAAAACCTGACATAAATTGATTTTCCAGAATTACTTATAAAACCAAATAATTTCATGATATTAGATCTATATATTCCCTGAGTGCTTTTACCTTTTTCCATAACTAGGCTTATGTTAAAACTGGAGGCATTTTGACTGCGCATCTAGGAAACTGAGGGATAGCATAACAAGTTACCTTAACTTAAAATGTAGTCAGGGTTGGATTTTTGGCTTGCTAAATGCTTGGAAGGTACTAGGAACCTCATACTTGTTAAATATGACAGATTTAAGATGCCTGCCTTGCAGAGTTATCTGAAAAGGGTGGAGAAGGGCATGTGTAAGACCTCCTTTTAGTACAAAAAGAGAATGTAAATGAAGTAACAGCTTTGCTCATTCACAGTTCATGGGTTGAGACAATGTCTGAATACTCACAGTGGGTGACAAGTAAAGGGAGGCATTTGGCCGGGTTCAGTAGCGGCACGCACAGATGCTGAGTTATGTTTGAGTTGTGTAGAAAAGGCTGGTGAGGCTACTGTAAAGGTGTGGCTTCAGAGTTTTGTATTCTGTGTAACTAAATCCCATGGTGGAAAAAAGACTGCCTTGGAAAAGGGGCTGTTAATCCCAAATTAAACTTTTTGGGCAAAGAATTGTGACCACATTCACGTTGATTTAAAGTGGCAGTTGAAAGCCAAAAAGTAGGCATGGAGATGGTTATATACACCCAATATTGAAATACAGGTTGTCTTGAAAGTGATAATGCGAAAAAAAACCTCCAATGCTGTCAAATATCTGCAGGGTTCTTCTCAATGAGTTTTTTCTAAAGGACAAAATTCAAGGGCATTGCAAAGATCTATCATTTCATGTAGGGTAAGCACTGTAATTGTTTTGCCACTGCAGCCAGTCCCTGTATTCTTAGTTAATTAATTTTAGTGAAAAAGGATACTTTAAGTAATTGCAATAGATTTTCACTAAAACAAATATTTATTTGGCAAAAATCAATGCATTTTAATTTGTGCTGCTACATTGTGCTCACATGCCATGTATGCAAACACATGCTTTGGGCTGCTATGGAGCAATATGAAGAAACAAAACACGTTTTTCATTGGAGCATCCTTTTTGCTTTGTCACTTTTTAATGCCACTCCCTCAGTTGTTCCCTCTTCTTAGGTTATAATTGCTTTTCCCTTCCAATAAGATTTTACAAGCCTTTTTCTTAAGTTCTTTAACTGTTCTCTGATTTTATTTTGCATCCAAAATATCTTTGAAGTATAATTAGAAAATTTCTCATAGTTTTCCTTAGTGTGCCAGTTCAGAGCACTTTTCAGTGCAGTCCTCCTTAGCACATTGTTTAGACTGAGTTGTTTGCTTGAACAGTTTAAAGACTGAGCCTGAGACTACTACAGAATTTTGTGCTGATGCTGTTGGTCAGTCCTAACAATGTCAGCTATTTGTGCTTTAGTCCTAATCTCTGCCTTGCCTCAAGTGCAAAATCTTGATCAGCTGTCAGTGCTAACTGGTTAGGATTATTTCAAAACTAAAGGAAAACAGATTTACTTCCTTGAATGTCTGCACCAGCGCTTATTGTGGCTATAGCTCAAGTGCATTTTTGGGAAATGGGATTGTTAATGTCCTGTTGAGCACTGTGTTAGGACTCTGATGCCCAACTGCCCGGGAAGCTCCAGAATACTGCACGACAAGCAGTATCTCATGATGCAGTAAAACAGGATAGTAATGCTGTATCCTTGTTCTGATGTACAAATGACAAACTCTGAAAAAAGCATTTGTATTATGGTCCCTCTCTTTCAATATGAAAAGTACCTGAATATTATTATATGGGTATATTACAATAATACGTTGTGGTAGCTGAATTGATGGTATTTATGTACAGTGAGGATGTTTCTTTGGGTTTTAAGCAAGATTAAGCTGTAGATGCTTGAGACAACTAATTACGGATAAATTACAACATCACTTAATAATAATCTACTCTTCTCTGATAGAACAACTTCTCGTTATCTGCATTAAACACTTGTGTTTTACTGAGAAGGCAGGTAGCAAATTTATCCCTGAAACAAGTGTTCCCATTATGTTCCCTTATGTTTCAAATTGAGTAACAGTCATCTTTCATGCTACAGAGGGGAAGCACTGTGTGTTGGTTAAGGCGTGAGAAGAGATCCATGTTCTTTGGGTTTTGAGAGAACTGCCTATGGAAGTAGTCTGTTCACTTCTGTGGGCTCAGCTGTGATGCTTGTCTGAAAGGACAATTCAACTGGTATGCTTTGGGAGGAAATATCAGAAAGCTGTTGTGGCTCAGTAATGCGATTCATGGCTTGGTTTGTCTTTGGATGCACAAGGAAGTACTGCTCAGGAGGTCGTTCTGTCTTAAGCTGAAGCCAGGTCTGTAGCTGGCAACTTGGAAAGGGAGAGAAAGCCCTAGACTCTTTACCTCCATGCCTTCTGAGAAGCAAAATGTGATGATCTCTGGGGGGTTTCTGTATCCGAGTAATATGAAATCCGTTGGCAAGTATCTTAGTCTTATGGGACTGGGAAGGCATTTCTAGCACCAAGTATACAGAGTGTAATGGGTTCCAGCCAAAGCTGTTGCTGGGTGTCTCTAATCAAGAATGGTATATACGTGGTGCACTTTGTGTTCAATGTTAAACTTCACTGGTGTGAGGTTTCTCCTGAACTTGAAAAGTTGTTCTCTGCAAGTGACTGGTCTATAGAAATGCAGAGTTTAAGGTTTTATGAGCAGAGGAGGAAAACCAGTTACTTAGTAATTACTAAATTAATAGTTTAGGGGATCTTGTCTCTTAATGTACATGCAGACAGCTGTCTTCATATGTAGATTGGTGAATTTCTTCACAGAAAACTCTTTAGTTCCAATCTTACGTTTCTAATTCTATATTCCTGCCCCCTCTCTCTAGAGCACTATTTTTATCTCCTTCCAACAGGAGTCTGCAAGCAGTTTCAGCCTTCAATATGCCAATGCCCAGGGAAGAACAGTCTGGTTTAGTATTAGCTGTTACAGTATTTGCTAGTACTCTGCTGTGGACAGCTGGTGTGAAAGAACCAGGTTATGGGGAGATGTTGGGTTTTAGATTATGTAGTTTATGCTGTCAGTATTTGGTGTTTTGCAGTACTTGGTAGAAGTAAGCAAACAAAAGTGAGCAAGTTTGCCCGTAAACTGTGGGAGTATACCGTAATCACTTTATTTTTAGTGCTTTATAGATTAAATGCAAGGGAAACTAACACTTATGGAAGAAGAATGGTGACTGGTTTGGTTTTGTTCAGTACTTTATACTAGAAAACATGAGACAACATGCTACAGTAAATATTATGGATTGCAGTAAACCACTTTAATTTCTATATGAGTCTCGGAGTTCTCGTGCAGCTGTTTAATGAAGTGAGCTGGCTCCCCACTGACTTTACATTACCATTTTGAATAATTTTCCAAACTTGCAATGTTATGTATGATCTTGTCAAAGTAAAAATAACAGCTGTCTTGTCTTGAGTTTTTCCTGTGTTGTATTCTGAGGAAATTATCAATTTGTTTGTATAAGCTAAAATGATTATAGCGTGATGGCAGAGAAATCTGAAAACCAACATTAGGGCTATTAATGATGTGAAAACATCCTGCTTGAAAGCCTTGAGTATTAAGGGGGGTGGAGGGCAAAAGCCAGACAAATGTATTCTTAAACTACAGTTGAATTTTTGTGGGGTAATAATCCCTTTTTTCCAGAAGACTTTCATGAACTGGTTTTACTTAATATATTGTGACTCAAGATTTCATGTTTAGAAGCAGAAGTAAATTTTAGAATTTTCTAATCTAAACAAAGTGTTTAGTTAATGTAACTAACCATGTTAGTGTTTTGTGATAATGTTAGTAATAGAATACATAAAGCATTTGTGGAGTTGATGCTCAGAGGGGAAATTGTAATTCCAGTGAAAGTGGAATGAAGGAATGAAAAGACTTTCTGTAAGACTAAGTAAATCCAGGAGTACTTATAGTATACGTGAGTGGGCAGGCTGTGGGCAGAATTTGTGGGATAGGACTGTGCAGGCAGAGTTATTTGACTGTATAGGTGCAGAGGGGGTGGCAAGAGGTGAGCTTCCCTTCCAGATGCTGATGGGTCACATCCGTAGATGCTGCCTGTGGGGTGGTCCCTATTGCTTGGTGCATATGGTGGGTGGACCATCCTGTGTAAAATGATGCTCTGATTCTGCTATTAGGAGCTTTATTAAATCAAAGAATCAAGAGCTACACTATCAAAAAGACACTACTGAAACTTGAAATTTGACCTTAGGGCTTTCTTAGTACTTCGTTTATAGATATTTCTTCCAAAGCTTTTTTCTACTGCTAAAAATAGCTTTCACTGCAAATACTTTGTTATTATTTATTGCTTATGTAATGGTTTTATGTTAAGCATTTGCTGCAGTTTTACTGTCAACCCTGTTTCATATAAAAGTAACTTTGATAAAACAAGAGCTGCAGCAAGATGTTCACCTTGCCACTCACAGCTGTATTCATTAAGCTCATGGCCTTGCTTCTAGAAAAATGTACCACTTGCTGTGATGTACATTACACAGCTTTTTTATTAAAGCTTCTTGCATATTGGATTAACTTCATCCTTTGCAGCTTCAGTGAGTGGGAGAGTGCAAGCAGTGTTAACCAGTGTTAAAGATGCTTGTAGCAGTTAAAAAAAAAAAGTCCAAGATAAAGTAAGAAAGGCTGAAAATAGCAAAATAAAGGACTGGACTGAAAAACATACATTAAGAAAACAACTGCTCTCAAATATATACTTGAGAGAGGTTGCTGGAGTTCTCATCCCTGGAAGATTTGCTTTGTCGCATATCTTGGTGCTTGTTCTTCCACCACTGTGTAGTCTGTTTGTATTCTGTAAGGTTTTTATGTCTGCTAGATATTACATACGTAGATTAAAAACCCCCAGCCTAGTAGTGTCTATCTTTTTTACCCAATGTTTATGTCAGTCCTTCATTCTCTGAATACTCTGACTTGCACTTGATAAAATTGCTGAAGTTTGCGCAACATGGAATTCGCCTCTTGCCACTTGAACTGTTGCAAGAAAATGGTATGGTGATATGCTACAATCTTTTTAGTCCCAGCTCCTGATTTTTCATTTCACTTGCATATTAAAAACTATTGAGTCAATCTTATTTTATTAAAATGAAGCTGGAATTTGATACTCAACCTTGGCCAAAATAAGCTACTACAGAAGATGGGCAAACCAACTTTTCATGAAATTGCAGAGCTAAGTTTCTCAGTTGAACTGTTCCTTTATTCTTTTGGTAAAACCCAGACTCTCTGAGACAGCCAGTGCCTATTTAACCAGCAAGGAAACATTATGATGGCAGCAAGTTTGCCAAAACATGTTTACTAGGTGGTATTTTCCTACAAGTCGGAAGAACCAGGAAATTTGACTTGCAAGCTGGCATTCTCTTCCCTGGAAAGATACAAATCTAGGACTTAAAAGTATATTCTAAAATATTTTTTCCAGTCAGTTTCTTGGCTTGGAGGTTCCTTGGATGTAACCAGAGGTGCTCTTGCTGATGAGCAGCTGTACACAATCTGTTTTGGTTTTTTCTCTGACAATACTTTGTGCTGAATTGGAGATAATGGAGCAAAATTTAAGTGTCTGAGCTTGCATGCAAATCTATAAATTGGCTTTCTTAGTTGAAGTTGAGTGATTAAAAAACGAGAGAAATATCTGTAGTATAGATGTCTTCTATTTGGGAAAGTTAAAGCTCATGTAACCTCTATCTTTAGTGCTATGTAGTTTCCTGCAGGCAAAACCCTACAAATCTGTCATGTTCTGGGGGAGCAACTGTTGAAATGAGTTCAGCCTGGAGAAACCAACGATTCCTGAGGAAATACTTACTGCAAAGCAATTGAACAAATTCAGAAACTATTTCTGATAAAATCCAAGATAGTTTTTGGCTGAAAATAGTCTTTATGTGCACATAAAAATTTACTTAATTATATCCCAAGTGCTTTGTAAGAGACCTTAGTGTCCTTTAAGGGGAATGAGGCTTTAGTTGGATGTGATCAGCTGAAACTTGGCTTCTCTGATCTCTAGGAATGGCAAGCCATCGCCTGCAATCCTTTCCCCCCACCTAAATTAAATGTAGTCTGATGTGAAGATGGGTAGTTCTGCTTATGTAAGGAAAATACACTAATATCTTTAGATTGAAGGCTAAACTGTAATAAACCTGTGAAAGAATTCCTTGCTCTAATCATCTGCTACTACCTCAAATGTAAGATGATCTCAGACTTTAAACAATATCAGTTCACTATTGGTGTATGTAAACACAGTATTACATTATAATCTCGTTTTCCACGGTGTACCTTTTGTCCTGTGACCATTTCCCTTACCCACCTCTTCTGTTTGGAGTTGACTTCATAGTATGTTAAAGTGAAATTGTTTTGGAAGTCACCGTTTCACTCTTCATCTGTTTGCTTGCTCTTCTGTCTTATTTTCCAGTAACAAAATAACTCTGTCAATCATATTCAGATAAAGACCTGCCTCCAATTCAGTTATGTTCCTTGTAGCTCATTGCCTTGAAAATAAGGGATTCAAGGGCCAAAAGAAAAAATTAAATGCTAGGCCAAAGTCTTGGTGAAGATAGCCATGTGCTGCTTCTGGCAGCAAACTGGTGCTTTTTGAAGTAAACTTCAAGTAACTAGCTAGTTAATTAAGGTGCTCAAGTCCTCTAATCTTGCAATATTTGATCTCCAAAATGAAATAACGCTAGTTTTAATTTCACTGTCACTGAGGATATTTGATCATAATGCTTGAAAGTGTGTGATTTCAAAGTAGACATGCATACCCTCAGTTATTCTCCCTCTGTACTTTCTTACTGTTCACTTGTAGTCAGATTAAGTTATTTTAAGGTGTGTTCATTGGCATTTGTTTAAATGCAGCTTTATTGTAGAGCTCTGAACGTATTCGTAGTCAGATTAAGTTATTTTAACGTGTGTTCATTGGCATTTGTTTAAACGCAGCTTTATTGTAGAGCTCTGAACGTATTTCTAGTAGTCAGTATCTAGGAATTAAATATTCAATTATTTTTGGTGTAACATTGAAAAAACAGAAGGGTGTGAACATAAATTTTGGTGGCTTGGTTCTAATTTTGCTCGACAAAGAAAACAGCCCTTTTGGAAATCGGTGACTGCTGTGATGTTGCAGACACGAAGATATCTTCTGGTTTAACCTAATCCCCACTGGAAAATACAGGCTTTGAGAGACACAGGAGAGGATGAGGATCAGACTTGACAACAGATGCTCTTGCTGTCCCCAGCCATTTGCTCCATCGCTCTGATGGCTGTTTCTGTCCCTGAGGCAGCGATGTCTGCTCAACTCATGAATCGGGTCCTGAAGAGCAGCAGTTTTCAATCTGGCGTAGTATGGTAACTAACTTCTACTTCAGTTTGCCTTACTACAGAGGGTATAATATGAAACGTGAGGGTGAATTTACAAGCGGATCAGATTGAAGTGTCTCGGGGACAGCAACATCTGGCACAGAGATGGGCCATGCAGGGAGGCAGCTGCAATCTTAGTGGTCCAGCTCTAGACTGTTGCTGCAAATTTCTCAGACTGTATGAATGATTGTAAAGCAACTGATGGAATTACAGTTTATTACTTCAGAGGTAAAAGCAACTGGTATAATTATTTCTGTGTGATTTATGAAGAAAGGAAGAACAGGACAGCTTTTGTCTGCAACGATAACAAACTTACTCTTTCCTTCCATTGGAAGACAGACCAGCACCTGCCCACAAGATTTGAAGCTTTCTTAAAAATCCACAATTTACAGCTGGAACTGTTGATAACAAGATACATTATGAATTGGCATATGTTAAATGTCTCATTGTAGTCCTACAAATGAACCTGGTTAACTCCCTGAAGCTTCCAAAACTGACTTGAAATTGAAGAAACACTTTCTTCAAACACTTTTTATATATACCTTTTGATCTCCATGTACAAACATATGTAAATGTTGTATGTAAGTACAAGTTCATGCATATCTGTAAAGGAGGATCAAGTGGAGTATGGGGATACACCTCAAATAGGGCATCATCTGAAACTTGTTGGAAAGACCCTGAACATGCCCAGAACCTTTTTGAATGTTTTACTTGGTTCGGGGGGTAGGCTTGCAATGCAGGAGAAAAGGGAACTGACAGCTGCTGCTGGTCTTTACCCTCTTATGCTTTCTCAAGGTTTAGAAGGTATCCTACTGGAAGAAGCACAAGAAGGTGCTGTCCTGCACCGCAGAGTGGGACAGGGTCAGAAAAGTGATGAGCATGTGCTGAACTTCTGCCCTGAATACAGTTGCAACTGGTCATGTGCTCTCCTGACTTCTTTTGCCCTTAGACCTGAAGCTGATTTTTAAAGAATAATATGAATGACATGGCTTATAATGTGTGTAATGTCTTTCAAGTAGGATTTATCACACTTTCATATTGGTTACCTCTTCAAGTAAAGCTTCATCTTTCCCATCTTGTTTGCATGTTCTTATTTAACTAGATAGCGTTCGAATGATATGAGAAGCTTTTAATAGTTTTCTTGGGTACTAAGACTCAATGGGAAATAATAGTTAAGCTGAAAGCGGAGTATGAATTTATTGAGGTATTTTTTTTGTCTGGGAATGACTGAGTAATTAGTTGGAGATAATTTCATTCACATTTGCTACGTTTTCTTCTTTGTCTGTAATTTTTCTCATTAGCTTTTCTCAAAAGCATGAGTAATTGTGCAAAATAATTTTGGAATATGAATCAGACCTATCAGAATAGTCTTGTTAATTGGTGAAGATGTTTTAATGAATACTTACATGCTGTTTTCTTGCGGTTCTGTTAGCAAACCTGTATTACACTTCTAGCATTCTGTGAAGCTTTAAAATTCTGAACATTTTTATTTCACTTGACACACAAAAATGTAACTTAACGTTAGTTTTGCATGGAAATGAAACCTATAATTTACTTTGAAATACTTTATTGCAATAATTCACTGGAATGCTTTTAGATGATTTGGTGAACTCTGGAGGCCATGGTGGAGACTCCAGATGTCATGCTATGAATTCTGTGAAATTCATTTTGGCCCTAGCTGCTGCTAATAACCTTTCTATACACCATTAAACATAATTGTTCTATAGGTTTAGCATAGACCCAGCAGGCCGTTCTGCTGGTGTTAAAAAGCACCTCCTGTCTTCAGCCAGCCCCCACTTAGAAGGAATGTTCTTTCTCATGCTTCAGCAGCCATCTGCTTTGGATGGCTCGCAGGTCCATTATATCCTCAAACTGATGGAACGATGCTGCTGCTGTGCGGTACTGGGTGAGCCCTCTTTAGAGCTGTCCCCTGCAGGTATCTGTGGTAATGAATACCGTGGGCGACTGACAGATTGCGTTGGCAGGGTCAGGAGGGGTATCCCCACGCAAAGGCCTGAAGCTGCTGTGTAACTGGAGCGGTGCGGGGTTTAGTTCTTTCAGCAGGCGAATCCTAAATGATGAGATTTAAGTGTGGTTTAGATATCATTAGGGCCCTTCAGCTCTCAGAGTTGGGGGGGGCAGGGAGGAAGTGGGAAGCATTGCAACCTCACATTTGTGAGAACAGATCTGAGAGCTCCTTGTTTCTTCTGAACCTTTAACCAGTTAAGTGGCCTCTGTTGTGCATAAAGCACACAAAGGAAAAATTGGGTGGAAGTTGAAAGCTAGCTGTCACTGAAAGCCAAGTGCTGTATGAGTTCAGTTTTCTTCATTAGGTTAAATTTTGAGTCATGCTTGCTCAGACTTCAATTTCCTAGGCTCTCACCAGGTAGGGCCAGATCTTCCCAGGTGGAAAATATTCCCAACAAACTAAGCAGGCCTAACATGGAGGTCTAGGTGGCTGCAGTTCTGTAAAACTGCTGCAGCATGTGTGAGAGGCACTTCAGTGCAGTATCTTGCTCTGACAGAGGAAAACAAGATGCAAAGAAGACTGAAGTGAATGTTGCTACCTTTTTCAGCTGGTGCAGCATAGCATGCTTGAAGATGAAACAAACTTATGCTACCTTTTAACATCCTCAAATTGAAAATATTCTACATCATAGGCCAAAATATTGTACTGTGTCTGAATATATACTACATAGTAGTGCAATGGACTAATATACGGTTGTCTATACTGGGCTAAAAATGGGAATATGGGTGGTATTGGAGCATTTAGCTTCCAGGTTGGTGTGTGGGTGTGAATTAGAGATGTCTAATTAACCTTTTTGATGTTCAAACTGTGCTGCATTATAAACTGTACCTTAAAGGATTCAGTTGGGAAACTAAATTATGTCAATTTAGACTCTTGTTTGGTTCTCACTGAGGCCAGAGTTCAACAGAGCACTGCAGTACTGGAGCAAATGGAGTTTTACTGACCTCTAAAATTGTTTCTGGAATCAAAAGCAAGAGGAAGATAGCAAAATGTAGGAAAGCCTGGATAGAAATAATAGAATGAAAATACTGCCAGGAAAAAAAAAACATATGAAAGGATGATATTTACCTAGGTCTATTCATATCTCTGGATTACACTTAGTATGCAGGAAAAATGTGTGTAATATTTCATCACTTGAAAATTTGGCAGATATGTTACTACTGTCTTTTTTCCATTGAAAGGAGCTTCAGTTTTCTCAATTACACTACTAGTCTTTTTCAACTGTGTTTCAACTTTATTATATTCACTCCTGTGTTGTGCTGGTTCTTATGTTTAAGGCAAAAGTTTTGCTTTTGTTACAGACTGTGCTTTTTTTACAAACTGTTTGTGAAGGTGCAGAAGCTTCCTCTCTATAGAGTTATCTCTCTCATTTATCTATAGTTATCTATAGGAAAGATGCCTCATTTGAATTGCATACTTTAAATATGTATAGTATGTTACAATACAGGTGCATTACATGAAGAGTGGAGGTCTGTCAGTGCTGGAAATCATCCAAGCATCACCAATGAAAGAGACACTGAACAGCCGTGAGGCTTGTGTGCAGTCGAGTGTGTTGGTGTTCACTCCTCTTCTTGTTGTTCAAATACTAAAAACTCTACGAGTAAAATGTGTTATCCTCAGCTCGCTGAATGCATAATAAAGTGATGTTTCTTTATAAAGAGCTTTTCTTATGACGGCTAAGGTTTGACTTTAAGTGCTGGTCAAACTCACAGTGAAACAAAGGTAGCTTTGTGGGCAAAATTAAGGTGAAGCATGGAGCTCATAATTGAGCTGAATAATCAAAGCAGATTTTTCTCATGTTTAGGTAAAATCTTCTGTTTACTGATTTTGTTGTACACTAAAAGAGTGTTTGGCAAGGAGATGCTTCTCTAATTAAATGTGAGCACAAGAATTTTGCTCTATTTGACTATGTCAGTACCGTTGGTGTGGAAAGCTGCTCAGCATGCTAACATGAACCATGTTCGTGTTAGGTGAAATGGCTTGAAGGCATTGGCCTTGGAAAGGCCATGCTGTGAGATGCTTCCTGCCCTCCTTTTCTGTGTGCTTTCTCCATACCGGTGTAACCTGTGTCGTGCTGCTGAGAGGAGGCAGTACAAATGGTGCAAGTCTTGTAGCCCTGTACTACGGTACTGCCATGGCTAACAGCAGACCATCAGTTTTGTACCGAGTCTGATATGACGGAGGCCTGTCACGCTCAGTTGGGCTGGACTCTACGTGACCTGTCTGTAGCTTTGACTTACCTGGTTTTGCCATAACAGCGATTTTTCTAATTGACCAAATGCCTGTGGCAAAGTTGTTTTACTTTTTGTTTATCCTTGCGTGGTGCCACTACAGTTTTGTGACTCTCAGATAAGGTACTATAGAGAAATCTGAGCCTGGTGTGGTAATGGGGGGCCTTGAAGAGTGGAGGTACAGGAGGCATGTGGAGGGGCACAGACACAAAAGGTGCTGCTGGGGCTGTAAGCAACTTGGCCATGGTCGTGCAGAGAAATGCAGACCACCTGAGCTGGGCAAAACTGACTTTAAGAAAAAAGTAATAGTGCCCAGCATCCATAAAGGATATCACATAGTAAATCTGGATGTAACATGGAGCCGCGAACTGATGTAGAAAGAATAATATATGAAAAAGTTAGCAAGTGTGTATTTAAAAACAGCTGCCCTGAGCTCGTGCTGGAGTAAGGAAGAAGAAACTATCAGCATGAATGTTGTATTCCTCCTAGCAAAGAAGCAGTGATGGTGATGGCTCTCTGACCACACCACCACCAGAATGACATCCTTGGCTGAAGGACCCAGAGGAGCATGGGAGGGCAATGATAATATGAGAAAGGTAAAAATGTTTATATGCATACTTAAATTCTCTTCTTCTGTGACAGTTAATTTCAACTGATAATGATGAGACTGTTAAAATATCAGACTAAGAATAAATTCTTGGTGTATATGTATTTTATATAAAAATGAAAGATGTGCTTCCTATTTGCCCATAAAACAAGATTTGAACATAAGGGTAAGGCCTTCTTTCTCAGGGGAGAAATTCCTCTAAATTTGAAAACCTATTGAAATCTCTCTGCTTTCATGCTCAGGAGGGATGCCAGAATGTGATCCTCTAATTCCATCTTAAAAAATCAGATGAATAAGCAATCGGCAATCATGAATATTGTGCCAGAACTGCATATCGAGTACAAGAGGAGAGATTGATTACTCAGTGCTTCTGCACAGAGGTATTTTGCAGGAAATCTGCATCACAATACACTTCTTCCTATTGGTCTGGATTTAATAAAACAAACCAGGGATTCAGCGTTTTTTATAGATTCCACTTTCAGTGATGGCTAGATATATTTCTCTCTAAAAATAATGTTATTCTGCAGCTGAGGAATAGAGAACATTCTTCCAGTTACTGCAACATCAGCAGTGCTTTGCCATTTATTTTTCTAGCATGTGTGTTAAAATGATCCCTTTTATGAATCTGGCAATGTGTCAGCAACATGGCTGAGAATAGCAGGATCGGATGTGAGCTATAAACCAAAAGCTAGACCCCCCCCTGATTTAAGAACACTACTTTATACTTGGCTGGGTCAAGATCCTGGTATCAGGTACTTCTGACTTTGATACTTTGATTCCATTTTGAGTAACTAATTTCTGTTATTATGGTGAAAGAAAAGAAGTGTCAGGAAGTAAGTATTGTCTCCCCTGTATGGACTGAACAGAACCTGAAGGAAGGTTGCCATTTAAGTTGTGGTTGTCAGCTTGTTTTTGTTAAATACTGGGAATATTTTTGTTATGTGGTAGCCTAACAGCTGTAGATCAGAATCATTTAATGACTGATGCCCAGGGATCAAGAAGAGCAGACATGCACCTAGAACCATACCTAGACTTGGGGATGTGTTGGGGTAATTGCTTTATAGTTGGACTCTGCATACCCAAAATATCATGTCTGTTTTGAAATCTGTAGCTGTGATTCAGTTCTAAGCAAAATGCTGTATTACGTTGACAAAAATTACTTGGACCTCTGTTAGCTCATTGCTCTGTTACACATAGAAAAATTAAAAACACTATTGCTGTACTCCGATTCAAATCTTTGTGTTTTACCACATCCCTGGAGAGGGCTATCAAATTTGATCATGAATCAGTTGCTGAATGACTGCTTTTTTTAGCCAGTTTACCTAAATATGCTTGTCTGAAACTATTATGGTCCTAGAGCTGATTGAGGAGTAGGTTGGATGTCCCTGCTGTTGGGATGGATTTGCCTGTGGAGGTGAGAAGAGGGCAAGGAATGCTAAGTCACTTGCCATGTGTCTAAGCACTGAGTCTACTGGAGACTTATAATACTATGAATGAGTTGGAAAGTAACTTCTATTTCTTTCATACTGTAGTGAAACCACCAATTTGATCAAAATCACTACTGATGTGCTCTGGTTATGCCAAATCAGAATCCAGCTCAGTCTTTTCATTTTTTTCCCTAGATTTATGATTATATTTTTCAATACAGTTTTAATAATGTGTCAAAAAGGAACCCTCACATTTGACCTAGTTTGACCCAACTATTATTAGTAGATAAGTTTAAGACTCTTTCCTACTTGACTGCATTTTTATGAAATCTGAAATGCCAATAAGCATTAAAATAAAAACTCTAACTGAACTTGGCAAAGGAAAACCTGAAAAGGTGTTGAGAAGACCATCTGATTTTTGACAAGCTGAGAGTGGGAGCTTGTAGCACTTTTTTTTAAAAAAAAAAATAATAGTGTCTCTACATTGTTTTTTCTGACAGTTTTTAATCCTGAGAATACATTAGCGTTCTTTGTTGGGGGAATATGTTCGCTATATATAGTAGTATATCTCACTATTGTGTTGATGTGTGTAATGAGCTGAAGCAAAACATACTAAAAAAAGTGCCAACCCCTGGCCCCCCCATGTTAGATTTAAATCTGCTAATATTTAATCTGCACTTCACCTGACAAGTTGAAGAAAAGACCCTGGTGATATGGAATTGTAAGAAATTAATAGGTTCTTCTGGCACATGTATCCATCTTGCTTCTAATCAGGGGAACAACAACCTGGTCTACAACTTAGCCTGTCAGCAACTTGTATAAAATATTTGTGACTACCACTTGTACCAACTTAAATATTAATAAATCTATCAGGAATCATATCTGCAAGCAAAAAGGCAGGAAAAGAGTTATGGAATATGATGGAGTACATTTTTAAAACAAAAATAGCATTGTTTATGACATATTAAATATAACCTGTTAGATGCATGTACCACACATACAGGCTGTGCATGAAAAGTGTGGTAGGTTATTGTGGTAATTGAAACGTGTTGCTTTGAATCCACAGCAAATTTCAAAAAGAAAAATAGATTGTTACCATTCAAGAAGAGTATGTGCATTATATCTTTATAACAAAGCAGTCTGGATTATATTAGTTCTGAATGACATATAGCAGTGATCTCTGCTTTTGCAGCTGCTGTATTGCAGAATGAAAAATGGAAAGCTTCATCATGTTTTCTACTTCTTAGGACTCCCCTGAGGCTGCTGTGCTTGTTATGGTAGTGGCCTCGGTTGCTTTAGGAATCCAGATCAGGAGGAATATAACTTCCCATGGTAGAGAGCTTTTGCACAAAAGGGAATAGTTTAAGGGGAGAAATCTGCATGCCTGATATACTTCAAGCAGAAATTATATCAAGGTCACACCAACAGTTTTCCTGATCTTGCAGCTCCATGCCAATGGCCATGCTCAGCTCCAGGTGGATTGCTCTGGAAGTTGCCGGAATGACCTTTAAAACATACAGCTTCCCTATTGATCCAATTTAAAAAAAAAAAGCCAAAAAAACCCAAAACCCCTAAAACCCAAACCCCACCAACAAACCAAAAAAAAGCCCAAAACAAACACACACCCAAGAAAAACCACAAAAAACCCTATGCATTTGGTCCTGTCCAATAAGACCATACTAGCGGTGGAAGTGAGATAGAATCCTGTAGAGTTCTTGTCTCTTCCATACACAAGCTTTCTGGCAAAGTACAAATGTTTAATTGGCTTTATCAAAAGTCAGCCAGGGATGTAAATAATGAGTCCTGTCCCACACAGTTCTCCTGTTATGTTGCCAGCAAGGCGCTCTACTTGTACTGCTGATAGCAGTGACATTGTACTCCTGTCTCAGCAATGGTACCTGCTCCAGAGACACACGTGTGGCATTATATTTCTGCAGGAAGAGCTGGATGGGGAAGTCTGTTATCTGGGAAATGCCTGGTTGGTATTGAGCTATAAGATTTTTCTGCTCTCACAGTAGTAGAGCACAGACAACATCGTTCAGTGTATAGCTTTCTATTTGAGATTTCCTCTTGCCTTGCACGATGACCTTTTATCTGCCTGCTTGACTGGTGGCCTCTAGACCTCAAAAAGGAGTAGTAGAGAATCTCAGTAACTTGTGTGTTAATGCTAATTCCAACAGGAGTAAGGGGAATGAGCTGCAACGAAGATACTTGAAATGATTTTGAAGTTTTCATAATTTGTGTGGTTTTTTAAGTGAACCATCTCTGTTATGCCACAACAGATTGTTAGTAGCAGAGTAAATTGTATTATTAGCTCTGCTAGCTTTCTTTTCCTGAAGGCGAGTGTTCAACTTGGTTTTGTCATATCAGACAATTTGCTAATTTTGGTCTGGCTTGCATTGATTTGTTAGAAACTGCACTGCTCCTTTGCCCACAGCAAAATACAAATGAATGCATCCACAGAAATTTCCTGTTGAGGTTTTTCAGGTGTCATTTAAGACCATGACCTCAAGGATACATATAACCTTTTGGTGTATCTACTTGCCTGATAACTTAATGTCAGATAATTATCCCAAAAAATCAATGGGAAAAATTATGAAAGATGTTTTTATCTACTGAATTTTGAGGCTGCAATATAAATGCTTTGATACTTCAAACCTGGAATATTTAAGGTATCTCTAATCAGATCTTATTCTGTTAGTTCTTATACTACAACCAAGTTTCTCAGTAGTAAATAATTATTTTTTTGACACTGAAAAAAATCTGGGAGAGTCGATCCTCTAAAGAAAAATGCATTAAAATATATGCCTTAGACTAAGCTCTGGTTTCAGTGTCACTGTCAAATCCACTGAAGTGAGGTGGTATTCACACTGATGGTAACTTGTAAGGCGTGGAACTTGGGAGGATATTTTAAAGTGGTGTTTAATGCTGCTTAAAATTTGCTGCTTCTGATCATATAGTTGTTGAATTAGCTTAAATGATTCATCTGGAAATGCAACCAAGAAAACAGCTTGATGAAAGAACAGAAGTAACTAACAATCAGTTAATTTGCTAGACATAAAATCCTTCTAATAGTATGCCATAATATACTGAAAAACCATGAGGAAAAAGGTATGAATCATGATGGCACTCAAAGTACAAGCCCTGTTCAAAGTGGATCGCACTTCATTTTTGGGTAAATATAATTTAACCATAGAAATAGCTAACCATCAGGCTGTCAATTACTTTCAAATAGCAAACGCACCAGTGTTCAGACAAGAATGTGCTTTATACAGAAAGCTGTGCTAACAGAAGCAGATACTTTGGTATAAATCCTGTCTTGTGGGAACTGTGGATGAAATTCATCACTGTGTCTGCAGAGTAAGACTCTAAGGCTACTGTTGAGGCTAAAGGCTGGTTTATTATGGTGGTTGTGTGGAGTGGCCAATTAAATTTAGGATGTGTAGATGCCAAATGCTATATAAACTTACAGGACTTTCTTGGAAAGCTTATTCATCTCAAAAAATAGATTGACAACTGGAGAGACATTGGGAAAAAGGAGACTGTAGTGTCATGGTTTAATGCCATCTGGCAACCAAGCCCCACCCAGCTGCTTGCTCACTCCTCCATGGTGGGGTGGGGAAGAGAATCCGAAGAGTAAAAGTGAGAGAACTCATGGGTTTGAGATGAAGACAGTTTAATAGGTACAGGAAAAGTTGAGCACAAGCAAAGCCAAACAAGGAATTCATTCATGACTTCCCACTGGCAGGCAGGTGTTCATCCATCTCCAAGAAAGCAGGGCTCCATCACATGTAATGGTGACTTGGGAAGACATATGCTGTAACTCTGAACATCCCCTTCCTTCCTTCCTTCCTTCTTCTCCCAGCTTTCTGTGCTGAGTGTGACATCATATAGTATGGTGTATCCCTTGAGTCAGTTGGGATCAGCTGTCCCGGCTGTGTCCCCTCCCAACTCTTTGTGCACCCCCAGCCTCCTCGCGGGTGGGGTGAGAGGCAGAAAAGGCCTTGACTCTGGGTAAGCCCTGCTGAGCAATAACTCAAATGTCTCTGTATTACCAACGCTTTTTTCAGCACAAATCCAAAATACAGCCCACTACTATTGCTATGAAGACAATTAACTCCCTCACAGCCCAAACTGGCAGAGTAGATCTTCTCTAAATGTGCATTCTTAAACTAAATGGTTAGCACTATTGCTTTCTGGTAGTAGACTGTCTTGGGAAAGGTCTGCAGGAGGATGGGCTTGTTCTGGGAGAATTTCATGTGTAGGACGCCGATTTATATTTCAAATAGAAACAGTGTAAACTGAACCCATTTTCAAAGTTTCATAGAAGATTCCTATTGGTTTTGGCACTTCTCCTAGTTTACCTGAGACTGCAGCTACTGTTTCTTAGGGGTGCTGTTCATAGGCTCATACCAGTAAGAAGGAAAAAAAAATCTTGAGAAAACTGTATATTTAGTTATCTCTGACCTACCTACAGATTTGAAAACATCTGGTGATAAAAGCAGATAATTTCTAGGTATGTGATCTTTAGGCACTTCTAATGATTGAGGTTAGCAATTAGTAGGAGGTTGTTTAATATATTTATGTCATTGTATTATGAACTATATACACCAGAGAGATGGTGATCACTTAGAATTACTGACAAATTACCAGACATATATTTATCAAGAAGTAATACTGTTTGAAGTAAATGCATAGTGGTCTTACAAAAACATATGTAAGAATATTGCTGAAGTTGCTGAGTCAAGCACCAAAATGTAGGAAATTACGAAATTAAGATGCCGTAAGCAATAGATACATCTCTTGTTTTGAATCTAAACCACACTAAATGAGGTGGGAATTCTGTGGGGAAAAAATAATGTGGTTATGCAGTGAAGAACTGGTTTATAATGCGTGTTCATGGGGAGAAAGCAAAAGGATTTTTTTAAAAACAAAACCATGTTGAATGTGAAAGGAAATTCACAGCATGAAGAAAAGTGTCCTTTAAGATGAATCACGGTGAAGTATCATAGGGCTGCTTGAAACTATGGAGGTATAAAATGGTTATTTCTCAGCAGAATCTATTAAAATGGGAATTGTCACCCTATAATGAAAGGCAAGTGCTGTGATACCTGTAATTATGGTCAAGTGTACCTTTCCACTCTGAAAATCCTCATTCTAGCTGCATTCAGTTCTTCTATATGGTGTTTTCTGTGCTGTTCATCACTTCCTGCCATTTCTTGTACCGGAAGTAGTTCAACATTTTTTCTGGGGTGTTGTAACATCAAACAGAACTGGATTATGGTGGATTAATATAGTGGCTTGCAAGGAGCCACTGCATCAGTCTGAGTCCTGGCTGTCATTGCCCCAGCCCTGTGAGTTGGTGCATGTTGCTTCTGCTGCCAAAAGAAATGCTCCTGTCCCCCATGGTTTCCATCTACTCATTTGTGACTGGATATCCATCCTTTTTTTACCAGCCATGAAAATTTCTGCTCTCTGACAATTGAACAGGATTAGTGGGGTTTTTTGTATTAACTAATTAACTGATGGGATCCCCAGACTAATTTATCAGTTGGCACAGACGTGCAAGTGTAATGAAGGAAGGATGGGAAGGACCCTTTCAATCTTCCACTGAACTATGGCAAAAATTTGTCACAGTGGTTTCAGCTAATTTTTGCTGTGGTATAATGGCAATTGGCTTAACCTCATTGAAAGATCATAGCATACTGCCTGAAAGGGCAAACTAAATTTTAGTTAGATATGCCTAAAACTTTGAGTGAGATATTATATTGGCTTGGTAGGAGGATTTTGGGGTGATGAGCAGTTTTACTTGGTGTCTGCCAAGGAGATGTTAAGAGGCAAGTGACCATAGAAGAAACAACAGAGATAAAGGAATACACAGAGACAAACGTTTGGAGCTTTTCTGTGGCTTTAGCTTGGTGCTGGGACCTGCAAAATCATCAGGCTTCTCTGAGGTTGCTCTTTGTCCTGGAGTAGAAAATATCTTGCATAACAAATTTATAGGATTGGATTACAGGATTACCACCTAAAACCCCCACCACTTCTAATTAGTCCTTTTGGGGTTTATCACTGACTCGTACTGAGACATTGAGCTCTTTGCCTCTACCAGCACTAGCTTTTCAAGAGCCTTCAACAAAGGAAACCACCTGTTTATTTCTGTTTAATGACTGGTATATGAATCTGATGTTAATTTGACTCCTGCTTTGTGAGCACTGCTAACTTCCTAAAGTGATGCCTTTGTCACACATTGCAGGAGAAATATTAAAGCTTTTCAGATTAAAAATTAAATTTGGTTTATTATTGATGTTGGAATCTTGGGACAAAATTAGAATGACTTTCAAGCAAAATTTGTGACCAGCAGGTCAAGGGGGAAGGGATTCTCTCTCTCTCCATTGCTCTCGTGAACCCCCCCCCCAGTACTGCCTTCAGCTCTGGGGCCCCCAACACCAGAAGAACATGGACCTGTTGGAGCGAGTCCAGAGGAGGCCATGAAGATGATCCAAGGGCTGGAGGACCTCTGCTGTGAGGACAGACTGAGAGCGCTGGGGTTGTTCAGCCTGGAGAAGAGAAGGCTCTGAGGAGACCTTAGAGCAGCCTTCCAGTACCTAAAGGGGCCGACAAGAAAGATAGGGAGGGACTTTTTACAAGACCATGTAGTGATAGGATAAGGGGCAATAGCTTTAAACTGGAAGAGAGAAGATTTAGATGAGATAAGAAATTTTTCACTGTGAGGGTGGTGAGGCAGTGGAACAGGTTGCCCAGAGAAGCTGTGGCTGCCCCATCCCTGGAAGTGTTCAAGGCCAGCTTGGATGGGGCTTTGAGCCACCTGGGCTGGTGGAAGGTGTCCCTGCCCATGGCAGTGGGGTTGGAACTGGATGAGCTTTAAGGTCCCTTCCAACCAAACCATTCTATGATGATTAAAAGATGCTATTGAAGCAGGGACTGGTCATTTTAAGACATGTAGATGAATCAACAGACAAATACTTTGTTTGCTAACAGTTACAAATACCAAGATTGAAAGTACAGTTCTAGTAGCTTATGTTCAGTTTTAGAGAAGGAAGAAGCTTTTTATGGGCATGCAAGTAAAGGGAATTTGAGTTTCTGGTGTTTTAGAATATTTTATGACTGTACTGTTCTACACTATATAATCTTGGTGCAAGTGTTGCGCTTGTTGGCATTTTCTTTCGAAACTGCAGGGAGTCTCTTACTTGGGTATTATGCAGTCTTAGCTGTATTGCCAGATTTTGTCTGAAACTGCTAGAGAAGTAGTACTCGTTGTGGAAAGCCACAGTTCATGTTTATCACAACAATCTCATCTGGATCAAATAGTTTTGTGATCTACATCTAGCTAAAAAAAATAGGAAGCTATATAGTACTGTTGAAACTTAGTCAAATGCAGTGCCCCAGATTTTAGAAATTACTTCAGGGAATAATTCCAGTTGATAATTACCATTTAAAATTTTCTTTTAGGCCACTATGTTTAATTACCCATGTAAATATGTATTAGAACTTAAAAGTACCATAGACGCAGTAAAAATGAAGCGGGAATGTGTTTGCTTGTAGATACAATAAAAAGGATTTTGTTCTTTGTATACACAGTGCTAAATGGAAATCTAAATAATAGCCAACAGC
This sequence comes from Cariama cristata, assembly GCF_000690535.1. Taxonomy (NCBI): domain Eukaryota; kingdom Metazoa; phylum Chordata; class Aves; order Cariamiformes; family Cariamidae; genus Cariama; species Cariama cristata. Next base: position 55,328 of record NW_009630576.1, read on the forward strand.
ATTTAAATGACACTTTGCAATGCTGCTTTTCCATCTCCTGGTTCTCATAGGTCCAGTTTCATGATCAGGATGGCATGCTGAAAAACTGCTCACTTTCTCTTTTGTGGACATGTTTGTTTTGAGGCTGCTGTGCAAGAAGCAGGCTGAAGTGGTTGATCTACTTCATGGCATTTCTTTTTCTACTGTAAGTGGAGTGACATAGGTGCATTTAAAAATGTTAAAGTACTGGAAACTTTGAAACAAACACTGTTTACTCAGAGAAATAGGTTTTGAATTGAATGTGTATTACGGTTACTGTAGACTGGGGCTGCAGCTCAGATTGAAGCCTGCCTTGGTCAGATCTTCAAGGCGGTGATGACAGACAGAGGTCACTTTTGTGGATGTTGTGGTGTTGGAGAAGTAAAAGTGTAAACATGGCCGGTCATCTAGCATAACTAGGTCTCGATTGACAGATACTTCATAAATTATCTGGGCTTTCTGACCCAACTTTTCGATACTCGTTTGGTTCTCCATGTTGCTCTTTCTATTTTACTGTGTTTTCCACTAACTTCAGAGTGGTTTCCTCCCTTGGCTTCTGAGCACACCTCATTTGAGTTTATGCTGAGGTAAAGACCAAGCCCAATATTCATGGGGACCTGAAGCAGTTTTACCTGGACCTCCAAGCTGCCATATGAATGTGGTTTTCGTTGTGTATGTTTGTTTTTCTTTAGCAAAAGGTTAAATAGAGGGAAAGAAAGAGGCTGTTGAACTGGGTGCTCTTTGTTTGAGGCAAAATACCAAGCGTGATGTGAAAGAATTGCTGTGTTAAAACAAGTTGCTTTGGATAATTACAACCTGTGTGTGAATAGGTAAAACTTTTAATATGGCCTTGTCTTTATGCTGGCATGTTTCTCTGGTCCTTGTTTTCAATAGTTAGTTTCACCTCTCCTGTAGCTTTGGAGTTGCAGATGGCAGATCATCCAGGTAGATGGAACTCTGTTGTGAGGGGGAGCAGTACCCATGCTGCACTTAAAGGATAAATCTTGGTGGAATAAAGCATTTGGAATATACAGGGGCTTACGCTATACTGATTCAAGCCTGAAGATTGCCTTCCAGTGCCAAGTTAAAGTTGTCCGACTTTGATAGTGTGACACCGCATGTCATCACTGCGACTGTCACCTGCCTGAGGCAAGGAGGAATACTGGTCGGGTTTCCAAGAGGATTATCGTCATGGGAGGGTGAACCTTAGCATCTCTCAGTTCACATTCATCACCAAAAGGTCAACAAAAAGTCTTAGTTTGAAACATTTTTTAAATCATTTTAATAGCTCCTCTGTTACAGAAATCCTTAGCAAAGAGGCTCAGCACAGGGACTTCTGTAGGAGAAGGGCAGTGGAGCTGCTCCTGCAGCGCAGCAGCTGTGGGGTAGTCTCTGTAGCCTCTTCAGCTGCTATGCAAGAAGGAGATTTTGGTGAAATTGCAAAATTGGGGGTTAAGTAACACTTATTCTACTCCGTATCTAATTCCTCCAGTACCAGTTACTGTCTTTGTGGCTTTTATACATAAGGCTTTTAAGAACTTGTTCTGCAGTCTATCAGAGCTCGTGTCCCATGTAATCCTGTTGTCCTCTCTCCCTTCCCTTTGTTAGGCTATAAATATTCATGGAAGAAAGATTAGGGTATGGTTGAATGTTTCTGTTTGTGTTGTAATTAAAGATCAAATTCCTCTTCCCCACATTCTTACTACAAAAAGTTTCAAGATTGGGAGTCTGTATTAATATGAAGCATTCCAAGGGAGCATTGTTGTGGGAGTAGCTTATGACCTGACTGTGTGGACTTATGCCTTCATAGTTTTATTACTGTATTGCTTGCCTGTAGTGGAGTCTTTCAATGAAAATAAATGTTTTTCCCGAGACTATTTTGAAATCCTCAGGGAGAAGGAAAAAAACCCACAAGAAATATTTGACTGAAACTCATAACCAGAGAGGAGAAAGAGGTGATAGTGAGAGGCAGAGTATGAGGAAAGGATCCAATAACCTTTCAATCTTTTTGCAAAGTGAAAAAGTAGGTAGCAATAAAGATTTGTAAGTCTGATAGAATACCTCTAGAGGACCTAATTTCTTTGCAATATTGTGGTTTTACTAAATCAAGGTCAGATGAGAGCTAGATTAGCTACATGATTAATGTGTATATTGGGCCTAACGTAGCAAAGTCAGCCAGCTTGCTGAGGACACTTTCATTATAAAGATCGTGCAAATAATCAGTGATGTTTAACCATGCAGTAGATTTGACTGAAACAATGAAGTTAATTCTAAAAAAACTTGCCATTCAGTCAATCCAACAGAACTTCACAAGAAACAGCAGCTTGAATTGAAACACAAGGGAAAAAAAAAAACATCTTAACAGTGTGATGAATGGACTTAAAAACCCTCCAAAAAGTGTACATTAGTGAATTAATGTTTATGAAACAAATGCACTGGTTCAATTTTTTTCTACTGTAAAGCTTGTAGGAAGGAAATGTAGCAGGCATGCAAAAACACTCGCTCTGTGTGATGCAGCACTATGAGTTACCCATCAGATGTGTATGTCCACTAACTAGGTCTTTAACATCTGGAGTGGTCACAGTCTTGCTCTTTGAACTGCAAAGCCTTGTAGATAAAGCAGAGTAAATTTTGTTTGTAAAATACATCCTAATAAAAATAATAGGAAGCTGTTCGAAGTTCGTTAAACTTCACTGAGATATTTTTCCTTTAGATTAACACCACCACCCCCCAAAAAAACCCACACCAAAAAACCCCCTAACAAACCCAAAAACCACCAGCAAAACACAAGTAGTTGAGAGAATATTTAAAATTAGGCTTGCATTTCTAGGTAGCCATAACTTGGTGAAATGGTATTTCTCTGGAACCAAGGAATAAAATGAAACTGAAGTGGAGTTATAGTGAAATTGATGAGAAAGGAACTCTGCCTGAAAAGATCTTGTAACAGAGAACTCGCTCATTGCCTCAGTGGAGCTGGGACATATTTGAGAAATGGCGATGCTAGCTTCTGTTCTGAAAGCAAAAGGCCTTCCATTACTCCTCGGGTCAACTCTGGTGATGTATAAAAATGTAAACTATTGTGAAGATCTGTTCTGTTGCTAATGATGTCACTGTCCACAAGCCAGATACCCATTTGACTGGGTACTGTACAAACAATCCCTAGAACAGATACATAAGTAATAGCAATTAACAACCAAGAGCTGAGCTGTGGGAGTATCTTGAAAACATAGTTTGCATTTTATGGTGGAAAACCATAAAAATAATCCTTTTAAAACAATAAGAAGGAATCATTTAGTCATCTACTGACACCCCAACAGAACTGCATTATTTTTTAAATAGTTTTTGAGAGAAAAATTATAGAAGTTGACAGAGCTATTATTAGCTAGTAGCATTTGGAACAAGACCTGCATTTGTAATGATCTTTGCAGTTGATCGGTCTGTGCATAGCACAATATAGTGCATGATTACTTTTATGTAGTGTGGAGTTAACTTTTTAGAAAGTCAAGGTAAATCTTGCTGCCATGTAGTTTTAAGTCAACTGCCTTGTATAACTTCAGTGGCAATATTTACATTTGGAACAATCAGCACAACTTTCACTTCTCAAAATACATTTAAAGAGAATGTGTTTGCAGTTGTAACACCACCCTCTTGCCTATGTACTTTTCAAACTGGTGGGGGGGGGGGCAATACTAATTGAGAACAGAGAAACGGAGAGAAAATGGGCAATTTTTCCTCCAGTGAGGACATGAAATAAAAATTGAGTAGGGCAGGGAGGAAGTGCTTTGAGGTAGAAGGCTTGGCAGTCTGTTGGGTTAGGGAAGAGATCCAGGTGTTTAAAAAACTGTTGGTGTACTCTTTATTTTCCCATTACCTGTTCTAACCAGTTCTGAAAGATAAATACAGAGAAACGGAGAGAAAATGGGCAATTTTTCCTCCAGTGAGGACATGAAATAAAAATTGAGTAGGGCAGGGAGGAAGTGCTTTGAGGTAGAAGGCTTGGCAGTCTGTTGGGTTAGGGAAGAGATCCAGGTGTTTAAAAAACTGTTGGTGTACTCTTTATTTTCCCATTACCTGTTCTAACCAGTTCTGAAAGATAAATTACTCTGGTACTCATCTGTAGAATGCACTGTAGTAATCTTTTTTTTTTCAGAGAAAGCCCTTTAGCATATTTTTTTTCCTGCTAGAACAAATGAGCAGCTTGACCAGGTGAGATCTTTGTCCATCCAGCCCTGTATTTTAAATGGCTACTAGGTGATGCCTGGGAGAAAAAAAAACAGGTTAGATAGACAAGCTTTTAATGCTATTTCCTCAGAGGGGTCTGGCAACTGTTAACAGTTTGCAGTTCATTGACTCTGACCTAAGTGTATTTTGGGTTTGTATTTAATAGTCTTGTTACTACTTTTATAATTTTTTCCAGTCACTTTCCAACCATGTAAACTAGTAGGAACTATAACATCCTGTGCTAAGAGGCCCACAGGTTACTTAGGAGACTGGTGCAAACCAAACAAAACTGGGATGTCTAAACGCTATATTTGAACCCTTTTGTAAGAAGGGACCAAGTGTACGAAAAAAGCCCATCATCCCAAAGGTATGTTCTTCTCTCTCTTTTCCTAATTCCTTCTGCATGGGACAAGACCCTGCTTGCTTCAGAACTGAGCTGGTTCTGATGAACTTAATTCAAGCACTATGTTTAGATTGTGACTTGAAAACAGCATCCGCCTATTTCTGAAAGATACTATGACCTTATTGGCAAAGCCAGGTAGAAGGAGGCAGCTTACCAAGAGAAGAAATAAATGGCAACAACATCTGCATTGAGTTGAGAAAAGACAAGCACCTGAAAAACTAAGTTAGCGATTCAGTTGTTCACTTTTCTCTTCCTTCCAGCACTGCTGAGAAGCTCTCACCACTGAAAAGGTGGAAACAAGCAGCTGAAGAGCCCTGGGAAGGGCTGATCAGAACATCTATTCTCTCTGCTTATTCAGAAGGTGGTGTCTTTTGTTGTGCTGTTTCTTCTGTCTCCTTGAGTGTCAGTTTGCCAAAACAGGATTAAACTTTTAACGCTAGCAACAAGAGATTCAAACATCTTCCACTAACGTATTTTCTTCCTTGGCAAAGTAGCTGTTAATACCATCTTTAATATCTATAAGCCTGTTGAGCAAGAGATTTTTATTATAAATCTTGTAGTGAAAGGGAAAGAAAATAAGTATTATTGAAATACAGCTTCTGATTTATATTTTAGATATTCATCTGTTTCTATCTCTTCTGTATATCTTTAGTAAAATTTTACTATCTGTTTTGAGGAAGTGTTTGCCCTAGTATTAAACAGGCTTTGTATTTCAACTGCTGGGCCAGTTTTAATTGCTTAAAATGTGGGGGGTTTGTGTAAACACCATTGACTTATGGGTTAAATGTATAAAAATTGAGATTACTCTGCATGTAGGCACTAGGTGTTCACTTCTGGAGATATTCTTGCAAAGAAGAATCAACTCCAGCGCCCTTCCCTCATTTTTTAATTTTAACATTCTTCTCATAATTAAGAGAAACAATCAGCTTTAGACATTAAAACTGCTGCACAGCAAAGCTACAGATGTAGGTTACTTATTACTGATTTTTAAATAGAAGTTGTAGTTACTTTAGATATACTTGGATCAGTCGGTACCTGTCGTGAAACTTATGCTGTCATTTTAGAGGTTTTTCTTCTGGGATCCAAATGGGTGATCAACATATGTTTTCTCTGTTTTTCCTCAGGCCTTCTGACCTAATGATTTAAATTGCTAATCAAAATGTTACTTGTAGATCCTTAGTTGAATTTGGATTCTACTTCATTGTCTTTGTCCTATTATGTCCATTGGTCAAGTCTGAGTCACTGGAAAAGCTGCCTTTTTCCTGTGGCTTTTATGATCCTTGCTCGTCGGTACAGCCGATGACACCAGTGGTGTTGACCACAGCAGGGAAGCTCCTGAGAGGATGTGGAGCTCTCACTAGTGGTTGAAGTGAGGATCCTAGGTTGAAATGAGATGAGGTCTAGAATAGAAAATGGATCTACTATTCACTGAATGAGAAGATCACAGGCTACCTTTGTTTTCAGAGCTAAACATCCTCAATATATTCTACACCCAATGCATCTACTCACACAAGCATTCAGTTGAAGTAAGCAAGCAAGCTAACATCTGTAAATGATTAAGGGATTTCTGATGCTTTTTGAATAAGATGGAGGCTTGTATGTTATAAAATTTACTAGAAATATAATATTTGAGATCTGTGGGAGGAGAGAGAATTTGTCTCAAAGATTGACCATGAGCCAGAGGAATTTCTTTGTTTTAATGTTTTTGAGATTATGAAATTGCTTTTTTGTTGATGTTTGGACTGTCAATACCAATTCAATACCCATGATAACAACAAGCTATGCAGAAAGTTTTACTGCTGCTGCGACATAATGCTGGCACAATAATTAACTCCATCAATCAAACTCGGAGCAGGATACTCCAGAAACTGGGAGGTGAGTCTGCAAAAACTGATAAATACTACTGAACAGAAATTCTCAAACACCCTGTTAGAAGATATTTCGAAGAAAGTAGTCTTGTTAAATCCCATTTGCCTGGAGACAGGTTTTCCCTGAAGCAAGTGCAGTGCAGCTCTGCTGTAGTAGGATGGACACATAAAAGTTAACTTCTTATTAATAACCTATAGCAATAATATTTGAGTACATAAATTCTCATAAATATGGTACATGCTAATATAGTAACATAATTACATATATAAATATTATACAAATTCTCATAAATATAATATATAAACATCTGTTATAGGTATATGTGCCCACATACTTCCAAAATGTTAGTGTATCCAGCATACAGGTGTACTTTGTAACGTTTGTTCATGTGGCAGCGATAATGGAAGCCCAAGTTTTGCTTTAGAAGTTTTCTTTCCTACTGTGCTCTTTCTGTTTTTCCTCTGGAGCTTATGTATAAGTTTTCAATGAGGAACATAACTGTTGTCATGAAGGCTTTCTTATCTTACTGTTAAAAGTCAATGAATTTCTGAACAGTGCCTTAAGCATTTGTTTAAATTAAATTAATGCTTGAAAAAGGCTGTGCACAAGCACTCTCCTAATTGGTACCTCGAAATAGTTTATGCCCAAGATTACAGGGATCTGAACAAGGGCTCAATCTGCCCTGGTGGAAAACATTTGGCAGTCAAAACCTGTCAATGCCACTGGAAGCTGTCCTCTAAGTTTGGCATCTGAAAGTTGTTGTTCTGGCGGGGCAAAACTAACTCAGCTTTGAAAAGATGGAGGAGCTTGGCTGTTGTCTCTGGTCAGCACTGGGGTGTCCTTCTGCCAGCATGGCTGTGTCTCCTGCAGGCTCAGCATCCTACATGGCATTCCAGCAAGATGTAACTTCTCATGAAACACAGGTCTGTCTCCCTCGAGCATGTGTGTGTGCGATCAGAGAGATGTCTCGTACTTTGTATGTAGTGCCTTATAGATTGCAGCAATTACCTATGTAGGGAGAAAGAAAGCTGATCTAAATGTTTCGTCTCAAAAGAACTGAAAGCTCTTTCTTACACAGTTAAAGGTGCTGACTTCAAAACACCCGGGTCGCTGTTAATTGTGAACTTTCTTTTGACTTGTTTAATGCTCTTTATGAACATAGGAATGTATGTGCATATCAGTTTATGGCTTCAGAGGTTGCTGTTCTAGACTGAACATCTAGAATGTGGCATGGTCTGGATAAAGCCCTGAGCAACTTCATTAAGACCCTTTGAGTAGCAGGTTATATGCTCCCCTGAGGTCCCTTCTAACCTGAACAAATTTATGACATAAGAAGAAACACACACACTTGATATCAAGTAGAAACAGGATTGTAACTTAATATCTAGCTGTTTGTTACCTCTGCATGAGGATGAGATCACCTTAGCAGTGTTTGATACAGGCTGACTAAAGGTTTGCATTGGCAGATTGCACTAGTCAGAACTGGAAAAATCAATGCTTTCTCCTATCTGTATTTTTTGCTCTTCAGGGGTGAGGTAATAGCATATAGAACAAAGTTGCAATTATCCAGTGAGATTGAGTTGCTTAGGTAAGTAGCTAAAAAGTTTATCCTGTGCAAGAAACTGCCCACGTTGGCAGTAATGCTCTGAATACCCCAAGAATCTCCAAAGACCGAGAGGATTTGTCTGCCTCATGGACCCCTGTGCTTCCCAGCTTGGTCACCTCCCTCATCTGGAAGTCCTTATTGCCTGAAGCAACTTAAAACTAGCTTGGATATCTTTATAATAAACCATAGTTTTGATATATTCTGCACTATAACTTCTCCTTTGTATGGTTTGAAAACAGATGAGGAAGAAACTCTGAAGACTTTTTAAATGAATTTTCAGCAGAGTTTTCCTCTCCCATGGGTTTCCATTAGAAGTGGATTCCATGGTGCCCCTGGTAATCGTTGAATAAATATGTTAAAAAGTGCTCAATCATTTTAGCAAGTACCCCCCTGTGGCTTCTGCAGTGCCTCGCTTGAATTTTACAAGATGTTCAACATTTTCCATGCCTTATTGGTTTGACCTTTAAATATTGTTTAAAATTGAATGTGGTATCATCTGCAACTAGCAGATAAAGGCTTATGAGTAAAAGGACAATATTTTGTTGGAGGATTGCTATATTTAAGAATAGTGTGGCCTTTGAAAGTCTTGTGAAATAGCAATAAAATTCTTCTAATAGAAAAAGGTAAAAGGCTATAGTTTGTAACCTGAACTTGGAAATTTTTCACCTGATCTGATTTTTTTTTAATGTTCTATATTGTTAGTCACATGCTGGGCAGTATAAAAGTATGTTTATAGCAAGATAGCTTATGTGCAGGAATATAAAGAAAAAGGTATTGTTTCACCTTTAACGTAAACTCACATAGCATGTAACTATGTAGTTGTAGAGTGTGCGTGAAGGATTTACAGTTTCTTAGAGGAGTCAGGATAAGGCAGAACCATGAAGTGAATGTAAAAGATTACATTAAAAAAAAATTCTGGGTGACATAATTATACACAAATATAACTTTTGTAATTTCATACTTATTTGGGGGTTTAGTGTGTTTTTCAGGTTGCTTAATGTAATGACTGTTGAACAGCAGTCTGCAGACTGAATACTCTTGGGTATTGCTGTCCTCAGAGAGGAGGCCAGGAGTGTGGCTGTTGCACATGTTCTAGGACTGGATGGCACCTCAGTTTCTTCTTTTGTTTTGCCCATGAAAGGCTTATACTTTTGCTGCTGAAACACCCACCTTTACTGAGAAGTTGCATATTGTTTTATTGAGGGGTTCAGAAAACATGATTTGGTTTTATGTCTGTGTCTCCCTCTGGGCAGAGCTAAAATAATAAGGATGCAGTGTGGAAGCTGAATTCAAAATATTGTGTGAGTTTATAATAGTATTAACTAAGCTGTGTGCATTTTACAGAAAGTATTACCTTTATATCACTCTTCTGCAGGACGTTTTTAAGTAATTTGAGGAAAGCATTTGATAGAACGCTGACCAGTTCTGCTATATGTGTGTTTCTCATGGACATGGGATTTTTTTTTTTTCAGAGCTAGCCTTTCTCTCCATAAGCCTTGAGCTATGTTTGGCAAAGGAAGAATTTTAAAAGCTTTTTGAAGCAAAAGTGGACCAGAATGAGCCCTTTCTGCCAGCTGGGACTACAAATGCATCTATGCAGTGTGGTGTTGCAGTCAGGCTTGACTGACTCTAATTACTCCATTAGGGAGACCACTGAGACTATAAAGAGAGCCTGAGAAAAGTATTTCCCTCTCTGACCTTGACCTAGGAGCATAATGACAAAAATAATATTGTGTGAAACATACTCTTTTAAACTGGATTGTTTCATTATCTTCTATCAGCCTCTGGTATTTAAAAGGAAAAGTGTAAGCAATAATAGAAAGTAATAAAAAGGATACAACTGATAATTACCATATTAGAAAACAAGTAGTTACTACTTTGGTTCTTAAACTATATGAAGAATAACAAAAATTAGTTTAAAACAAAATGTTTGAACCCAAAGAACTTTATGTGTACTGAGGTCAGTTTTCTATTTTTCAATTTATTTTGTTCAGTTTGCTTAAAGGACAGCTGTTATGAATTCACTTTGTTTAACCCTAGGCTTAATCTCTTCCTCTCAGGTGGGAGTTGAAACCCTTTCGTGGTGAAGTCAATAAACTCTTGCCAGGTAGTAAATGCAATAAAACTAATTTCTGATTGCATGAACTTTTTAATTTGACAAAAAAAGGATGTGGTAATGAATTACATGAAGAACAATGATTGAAAATGTTATAGTTAAGTCTCAGTTTGAGTAATAAAATGTTGTTGTGTTCCCTTACCTCTTTATTCTTTTGGTGTGTTTTTTTTACCAAAAAATAACAAACATATCTAGGTATTTTGTCTGAATATCTTATTAAAAAGGACTCGCATTACTTAATTTTTTACTTCTCCAAATTTGAAACATTTTAGGGATTTTTCATTTTAATACTGAATTTCTTTTCTCATCTTTCCCAGAACTGGGACTGCAGAGAACTTTTTCACATTACTGAAAAAAATTACAGATATAAAACAAATAATCTTAAGACAGGTAACTATTTAATTATCTCCAATGACAGAGCTTCAGTAGGTTTTTGCCACTTTGAACAGCCACACAGAGAGTTATGTGTGTTGCTGAAAACAAGGCTTACTATGGCTACACGTAAAATGATTTGAAAGGGATTAATGAGTCTTGAAGAGAGTTGCTGTGGGACTTGGTGACCATCTGTAATGGAAGGAGCTCTGTGGATGAGGAAATTTTTCCTTCTGTCAGGATTGTGCCACATCTGTGCACCTGAGTGTGTCTCATAGCTGTTGTGGACTTCAGTAAACACTCCCTAATGAGAAATATCATGACAGAAGCTGTACTTCTGTAAATAACTGGTCTATTTTAGTAGTTCAGCTATTTGATAGCTCAGCATTCCTGAAGCTGTTCATTTGATCTTCGGTGGAGATCTTTTCTCTGTGAATCAAAGCATTTTTCTGTCTCTGGCAACAAAAAGACCAAGTGACTTCAAAATCGTTAGGACTTTATAATTTTGCGTTTGTTCTTGCCTCACTGTTCAGATGATTCTATGCTGCTCTTAAAAATCAAAATCTTGTTAGTGCTTAAACCAAGGAAAACTGCTGTCTCTGCTTTTTTATAATCTGAATGGGATTAGGGCACTCATCATTTGCTCCTGTTTCCGAGAGGGGAACTCAACTGCATTCTCCAAAACATTTTATCAGCAATTTTTCTTGCTTACAATGCAGCAGGTGGATGTGTTAATCTTTTCTCTTAACAGAAGCACTATATAATTTATGTAATCTTAGCACTAAAAACTGCTATCAATGCCAAAGGCTTAAAATGTGACTACTTCAGTTGACTTTCTTCTAGTTTACTTTGCTTTTTTTGCTCTTCTAAGGAATATGTAAAACTTCACATTGAGGTGCTAGCTTCTTGGAGTTGCTTACAGATTTAAAAACAATTTAAATGTTTTTTATTTTCAACAGTAACTACTAGGCTGTCATTTTATCCAGAACTGAGAAACATTACTGTGTCTCCTTTTATACTTCTCATTGCTTTCATCGGGACGTTTGTCATGCTGGCATGAAGAGGCTTGAATTCAGCATTTTTACAATATTTAATAATGACTTTTTATGCCTCATTAAAGAATACAGATTTATATTTCTGATTTGGGATTAAATATACCCTCAGATCATGGTGGGACACATCATCCCTGCAATTTTATCTTTGACACTACTTTTGCAATGGAATTAGTACAAAGCAGGAATTTAAGCCAATGAAGGGTCTGGGGAAAAAGTAGATTGTCCTTTTTCCTCTTTGTGTGCGATTCAAATGGAGATGCTCCTTATGAGAACTAGTAACCGTCTTATAACCATCAACTACAATGATACCAAAAAGTGTGTTTAAGATCAAAACTGACTACTTATGTTCTGGCCCTCTAAAACCTCTTCCTCGAGCACCGAGTGTGTACAATCTCCCTTTGGCTTGCTTTCCAGCTAGAACTTGCTGTTTATGCTTTCCGAAATCTTGACATTAGTAAAAGCTACAAGTTAAACTACTTCTGTATAAAGCTTCATATACTCTGGTTATCATTTCTGAGTGTCATATCTTATGATAGCTTGAAGTTCACAACCGTTTATTTTTCTGGAGGATTCTGTGGTGATTATGCTGTCTTTATGCTCTTTCACTTATTAAAGCTTTCCTCTTCTTATCTGCTTAAAGCTAATGCTAAGTAACCTTGAAATTAAACTTCAGACTTGTTTTCCAGGATTTCAGAGGCAGAGGTGATTTGAAAAATGACCTAAGACTTGCAAGAAATGGTCAAAGCAGGATTAATCCATTACTTAATCACAAAGCCCTTTCATCCTGAAAGGAGACATTGTCATTGTTGTCATTCTCGGCATTGTATGAATTGCTTGGGGGCTACTTAGTAAATCTTGTAGATATTAGTGATACCTATGGATGTGAGATTACCACTGCTCTGTTTAAAACTGAGGTGACCAAGAGACCATTTCAGTGTTGTGATTGTTGGCAGAACTGAAGATTTAGTTGAAATGTGTGCCTGAACAGCCCGCTAGTTCTACTTCATTGATGCTAGTTATCATTTAATTATGTTTTTATTTATGAATGGCATAATGGAGACTTCAGTGGGCTTGAGATTACCCAGAGTGTAAATTGGTATTAGTCCCTCTCCTCCTCCGTTAGCTCCATCACACGTAGCATACTTGTGTGCAATTTATGGGCATCTAATAGAGCACTTTGGGCATGCTGGATATTTCAGTATTGGGTCTGTCCCTGGAGTACATTATCTCCAGATAAAGATATAACAGCCATCAGTGAGCTCAGATTGGCCTGTAAAGGCTTTTTAAAAAGGGAGTTGGAATTGTGATTATTAATTTACAGTTTAATTCCCCATTTACCTAATACATCTCACAAAATTTAAATGAGATTCTAAGAAATGCTGGTCAACATTAGGCATGAGTAAATACCCAGAAGTTTTATCTTCTGAAAAATCATGACGGATTCAATTATAAACTGTTGAGGTGATGTAAATTTCTGACCCAGTTTTGGGCAGAATATTACGTTCAGAGCTTTGCCATCATCTTGGCATCTGAGCTGTACATGACAGTGCAGGGTAGCAGAGCCTCAGTTAGCACTCTACGAAGGCTGCGGTAGAGACTTTGGACAAACTTTATATCTTCAGGCTGCTTGGAGCACCTTTTAATTTAAAATGTGAATACCTGCTTGGGCATTCAGTAATCGCTTAGGAGAGATTGTCATCTTTCATTACTGCATTAACCTTTAGAACTGACAACAGTGTGCCAGCTCTCAATAATTGAGCAGAGGTCCACGAAAATTAGTTTCTTACCTTGTGATTGCACATATGGTCAGGTTATTTGCTCACTGGAGTTATTTTGCCAATGACATTCCCTTCTTGCTAAATTTAGCTTTGTCTTTTAATTACTGGTTTAGATTGTTATCTTTTTAAAAACCTGTCCTAGAACTAGAGGGGGAAGAATGGGAGAAACACCTCTGCATCCTTTGAAACTGATAGCTTGCAACTTTCCCAGCACTGCTTTTATGGAATTTAATAGAGCATGGGTTTGAGGCAATTCCCATTGCTGCGTTTTGAGGGAAGGAACAAGTGTTTGGGACATGATGCGTTCTGAAATAGAAACTGTAATTTTGTGTTTCACACAATCTGTCCCTCCTTGCCTATGCTCCAACCCCAAACACTCCTCATCTAAAAAACTAGACTTGTTTTTTTTCTTTTGCGATACAATATTCAGAACTCTTAAATTCTTAGCACTTAATGGAAATTAGGCATGTGCAATGTCTGTAATAATGGAGTGTTGGTATTACTTCAATAAACTTGTTTTTAGTTAGAAGTAACATTGCAGGTTTGATTGGAAAGCAGAACTCTTCTAGATATCGATTTTCAGTCAAATTCAGATGATGTAAATGTAGCTGCAAAGTTATGTACTTGTAAGTAGGTGTGAACAACTTGAAGGTCGCTGTGAAAGTCTTAGAAGTAATTTTGCATACTGAGTGTATTTGTCTGAACTGCATGTCATGAGGCTGTTTTCAAGTTAGAAACCTTTTAGACTTCTACTCTTGAGGGCTGATATACCATTTTGAGTTACATATTGTAGCACTTAATTTCTGATAAAAGGTATGCTGGGTAGATTTTCATACTTTAATTTGGATTGCTTTAGAACTTGCCAATAGTAAATCACACCATGCTCCACTTGTAAAGAAGCTATGCAGAGTATTCATATTAAAAGTGCTGAAAACAATGCTGAGAGTAATTTGTTTAAAGGACTAATATCTCCCCATAGCACTTCCAGTCACTTAAACAGCTGAATCAAAACCAAATGTTATTTTCTTCAGCTGTGAATTATTTTTGTTATGTCACTTAAAATTGAGGAATTGGAAAATTGTATGCAATGATTTTCTTTTTTTCTTGAAAACTACTATTTGTTTATTGTTTATAATGGAGCTGATAGATATCCAAGATACTTAAGTACTTTGGAAATTGTCTGGTTATCTCTTATCAAGTGAATTAGGGACAAGTTGAAGCTGTGGCAGGTTGAATTAAATTCTATTAAACCTAAACTGCCTTAAACTAATCAGGTAAAGAGAATACAACTTGTGTCTAGCCTGTGTCCAAGATTATCCCTCATTCCAGTAGAGAGATTAGTGATTTGTCTCCATATGCAAATGTCCCAAATTAACTATTTTGGAACAATTTTTTGGAATAATTGCTTTGATACAGATTTCCCACAGAGGCAGGCATATTCCAGAACAATAATTATGGGATTAGTTCAACTTAATAGAAAAGTGTATTGTTATTCTAAGATGAGTGTGACTTCATGGAATTTCATTCCGAAATGTTAATTATCAAGTACTGACAAGCTTGAAGAGTTTAAGCACTCTTATAATTTATGTAATGATTTTATGGAATTTGAGGCAGGAAGGATACACAAAATCACATGGAGCATATATCAAAGTCCATTACATATCACAATCTTATCCGTGTAACTTACTGGTCTCATATATAGCTAACACTACTTTGTTTTTAAAGATGAATCTTCTACAAAGGTAATCAGCTTTTATAAATTCAAAATATGGAAAAATTACAATGCACTTACAATTCACTGCTCTAACAGTCTAAAAATGTTTGCCCTCATTCCTCCCCAAATCTCCCATAGCTTAATTTTCCTAATGGAGAAATTGTGATGAAGTAGAGAAACACAATTGCTTACTTATTGCTTTTTTTGATGAGAGGTGCTTTATTACAAAATTGCGTATCAAGCAATTTCATTTCTCATTGTAATCCCTGAAAGTTTTGATGACCATCTTTGTGAATGTAAAATTGTATTTGCAGTTCCAGTGAAACTAATCTACGGTGCAATTTTTTAAGGGGTCGAAATATATCCTTTGACACAATTCTCTGTAGGGTTGCTTAAGATGATGTGATGTTAACCACTTAAAACTTGTCTGGTTACTTTACAAAGTCTTACCTGGATGCTATCTGGAGAAAGCACTTTGCAGAAAAATTTTGCTGCATATACAGCAACTGATTATATTCTCGATCTTTCTGTGCTAATTTACGTACCTTCAGTTAAATACATTTCTTCCCTATTTCACGATGTGTATCTTTTATGAGTCCTCAATCTCTCATGCTTGTTTCCACAAGATATTTTTGACAGTTGAGAGCAGTTTGAGGAACAAATGCAGTTTTTCTTAAGCTTGTAAACATGTTTTTCTGTCTTCAGCCAGTGCTTCAGTTCTGTCAGTATATATTACAATGCCTATAAATGCAAATAGTGTTAATGAAAGTTCAACATATCCCAGATGCTTATGCTAAAGTAGTCGTACTGCTTGAGATTAATCTCTTATTAGAAGCATCAGCTATCTAATTACTTTTGACTGTTCTGCTTTTTAGATCAATATTGCCTTTTCCAATTCCTTCTGGGATCTGGACTGCTACATGTGACAGAACATGTATGATAGTGCTATGTTATTAAACTTTCTTTACGAATTAGCTTGTTTTTCTTTGAGTTAGATGTGCAAGGGGTAAGTGAGTATTTGGTGTTGTAAGTATCACTGCAAATCCTCAGTGTTCTCTTATGCTGTAACCTGCCAAAACAACTCAAACTACTGAATTCTTACAGAACTTGTCTCCTGTCTATTGCTTATGGCTATGAAAGTAAGAAATGATTTGGAGCGTAGCCACCTTGCCAATAAACTCTTTCCTACAGAAATATTTCAAAGCCTTAGAAAGCCAATGGGAGCCAAAGGTTGCATATGAATGTCATCTAACGCCCTGCTGCTAGACTGTACTGAACTGCTTAGTGTTCACAAACATCTTAGTGTGTGCCATTGATCTGGGAAGTGGTACATGGGTCAAGTGCTTGACATGTGATGTCCATATCATGCTTTAGTAAGTATTTACTGATGGATTGGTCATGTGAAAGATGAAATATGTGATCAATTAAAACTGATCATAAAGACATCCCACTCCTCAGTGGGATAATTTTACTGTGGGTTGTTTCCTTGGTTTGATACCAGGCTTATTGGATGCAACCTTTCCTGATAACATTTCTGAAACATAACCAAGAGTGATGCCAGAAATCTAAGGGTCTAATGTAGAGCTCATGAAAGGCTGTGGAAAGTTTCCATTTTTCACTGGTGTTTAAATTTTTCATGTGATTTATACTTAAGGCAGAAAATAAAAAGGTATTAAATTCCCATTCAAAATAAGTCTTGCAATAGAAGCCCTTATTTTAGTCAGGTATTTTCCATGTATTTAAATGTGAATTAAATTACTTTTGAATCCCAATGCTAAAGTGAAAGATGTCCTTTTCCTAGCTCTTGTCCTGGCACTAGAGTAGAGTAGAGGTTTTTTTTTATGGGGAAAAAAAAAAACCCAACCAGAAGCTCACTGAGGTCTGTATTGTTACAGGATCTGGCATGGACATGGAGAGGTCCTTGAAGCAGTGTGCTTTAACTATGTTGAGTAGAAGTCTGGGCTGTTGTTGAAAAGCACTTTAATACATACAGTGATTCTAGTTGTGGTCAGTTCCTTCTAATTTTCCTTTCCTAGTTTTTTGGGGCAATGTGGGATGTATGTAAAAATAGATAGGTTTCTTAAAGTGGTTTTGTGGCAGTTTTTGGAGCCTTCTAATCAGATGAGAAGGATAGTGTGATTTTAGTCAGTCTGTAGAGTGTTTCCTAGTTAGAAGAGGAACATCCATAGAAAAGTTGCAAATGGGATGATACACATTTGCAAAGAAACTTTCTAATTTGACAGATCTCTAGTCAAAATAGGTTACTACTTGCACACTAGTTTAGTGGCTTTTAATGAGAATCAATAAAAATACCAGTATCTGTAACTGCCAGGACCTATGTGTTTTGGCGTAAGATGCTGGGCGCTGGCAATACAACTTCCATGCTTTACTCTAATTAGATCAGTTTAAATGTAATAATGACATTTTGGTGTTGAGAGCACCAAACTTCCACCTTGAATAACCATTGACTAACTGGTAAAGTGGGAATATTTTTGAAAGCAGCAATTTTTTTCTCATTTGTGATGGGGTGATGGCATGGGGTTTTCTGTAGTTATCCTCCATATGCTATTCAAATAGAAGTTTACATCTGGAAATTTCTTTGTTGAATTCAATAACTATCACAGTTTAACTATTACCAGACGCTGGTGCAGTTACTACTTTCTACTGTGTATGAATGCAACAAAAGAGTAGGACTTCTTGTGGGCAAATGCTTTTCATCTTTTTTTCTGTAGCAGTAAATAAAGTTTATGTCTTGTGTTTAATATTAAAATAAGACTAACTTTATTAATTACTAATGACTAAATCATGAAGCTACTTTTTGTATGGCATTAGTTATCCAGAAATTGCTCATGGGCTAGGGGCTGTTGGAAGCTGTTTTGAATAATGATGATTTGTGCTACTCTTTTACTTGTCATGGATTTCTGGAGAAAAGGCACTTGATCATCATTATGAAAATCTATCAATGCTATCATTAATCATAATGACTTGTGAATTTTAGGAAGAGCGAGGTTACTTATTCTTTAAAAGTCACACTGGTAGGATGGCATTCATCTCAGTTACTTTCAGCTGTCTGAAAGTTGTATCGTTAATTTAAGATAGTTGCCTGGACTCCCTCTGTGTTTAATGGACAAAATCAGGCATTTTAAGAGGCAGATTTGGTCTACCTAATTAATCGATCTACCGAACAAAATGTCATCTGGTGTCCATCAGCCTCCACTGAATATAGTATGTGCCTTGGTAATTAGCTGTGACTGTACACCTAACCTGATATGACCAATATTGCTAGATGTATTCTACTTTATGGAGTCTGAAATCTTCATCTTAATAGATTTGATAATTGCCTACCTTTAGTGAAGTATTTTCTTTGTTCTAGTTTAACTGAAATGACAAAAATAAAATACATTCCTATAATTTCAAACTGGAATACCACTTTGCCAGTCAACCTCATAAAAATTCTAAGTTGCAATGTATCTAACACAATAATAAAAAAAGTTGCTCAGCTGAAAGTAGAATTTTTCATAAATATTTTCTGCTTGAGAAATTGTTTTCAAGTATTTGCTAAAATTCAGAACTTCTGAGCCAATTTGCAGCTTATTGAATGTGTGTATTTTTTAATATGATTAATACTCACTTTGCTTCAGTGTAGTGTTACAGGCATGTGCATACATTATTTATGACAGAAAAATGATCTTGGGGGAGTAGATGGGAGGGCTTAAAAAGATAAAGAAGCACTGAGGAAAAAGAAAAGCAAAACCTGAGTGGAAAACAATAGGAATGAAATGAAGCTTTAGAAGTAGATTATATATGTCAACTTATCTAAGTATCTCAGTGAGAAAGGATTTTAAGCATAATCTAGGTAAGGAATACTGTACATTTGGTCGAGAAGGAAACAGATTGTGTGCACCTATTTTGACCAAGCAAGAACTCACTAAGGAAAAATAATAATGTTGAAATATTGCAGAGGAGAGTTATTTCAGCATGATGTTAAAAATGCATGTTCTGAAGTAGGATATCAGAAATACCTAGATTTCATTGGCAAGTGTGTGCAAGGATGTATGATGTATAAGTTAGCAAATGTTGTTAACTGGTAACTGAAGGCAGAGGAAAAGAAACGTGTGCATGATCTCATAATTCCTGAACTATGCCTTTCTGAAAATATTATTTAAAACAGTCATACTTGACTGTAACATCCAGAAGCAACTGTGCCACTCCAAGTATGTGTTTCTGGGAAACTTTGGTATACCGCAACTCCATTATTATATTATCAGATGATTATACATGCTCTTTGTCTTGAAAGACAGATCTATGCATGATTCCAAATTGAAGTAGTTACTAAACTGCAAGTGCTATCTGTGTGGTAGAATACTGGCTTGATTATGCCTTTGTTTCTACTATGTAAGTCAAAGAGGCAGTGACTGGACTTCCACGTTGCTCTGGGCATTGGAGGGTGGGAAGGAAGATGCCAATTTTTATACTCATCCTTTGACTTTTCTAAGGTTCGTTACAGATTGTGGATAACTAGGTGCAAGGATTCTGTAACAAACAGTATAACTGAATGCTACTCATTAATAAAACTTTAACTAAATTGGAATAGCAATTGAAAAATGGAACTGTACCAATTTGAACCTGCCTGCTTAATTCCTTATTGGTTTTTGTATAGAAGCCAGAACAAATTACCTAGTCCTCTCAGTCAAAAAAAAAAAAATTACTACTACAACTTTTACCATTCTTCACACATACTCAATTTTGTAGCTTCAAAATTATTTAACTAAAAATGCCACTTTTTGTTTTCTGGAAGCTTACATATGCAACATACTCAGCCATGTATATCTTTAAGTTTTCATTTTTTAAGATAATCACATTTGGGAGTTTCATGCAGATGTATGTTTATATCCTGATTGCATTTTAACTGAGGCAGAAGCCAAGGTGAATATCTTTGTCCACTCACGCTCAGAATAAAAAATAATGGTTAACTGGGTCTCAAAAATACTATATAAGCAAAAACATTATTTACATTGATAATCAAAACATCCAAAACAAGGTACCCAGCAAAGTATACAAAGAAGGATATTAAGGAGGAACAGAAAAGTTTTCTTAATTTGAAATATTTAATGTAGACATAATCTTTGTATTTTTCCGAAAAATCTACCCATAGTGATGCTTGCATGTAGATGTGTAATTATGTGTGAGGATAAGTTTTGGGAGAGAGTATAATGTTTTAGAGAGAGTTTTTGGGAGAGAGTATAATGTTCATTGCTGCTGAATATACTCTCGGGAAAGAAGCCTTATCCACAAGAGACAATGCCCAATAATAAAATAAATTACAAAATGGATGTATAACTGGACCAGAGACCAGCAACCAAAATGTTGGAAATTTACCTTCAGATCTGATAAATAATTTTCTGATTCACTTGATAAATTCATCCAGTTTCTGTGCATCTTATTTCCATCTCTGAAAAATGAAAATACATGGCATAGCTTCCTAATCATCAGATTGAATGATAAGTTTTCATTGCTGCTGAATATACTCTCGGGAAAGAAGCCTTATCCACAAGAGACAATGCCCAATAATAAAAAAAATTCTGGAAAACTTAACTTGATCAGGACATGGACAAATTCTGAATTTAGATGAATTTGAAATACCAGTCTTTCTGAAGACACAACTTGCTGGACACTATTCGGATATAAGCAAGACATGCTGAAAGGAATTCTGGGTCATATGTAATAGCTATTTTAAATCAATTTTGAGGTAACATATAATTTTGTCTTTTTCTACACATGTTCAAATTTATAGGAATCAAATCTCTACAATAACTTCCTTGCTGCCAGCTATTTCTCTTCTATAATCTGATAAATGGGTGGCCAATAAGTTGTGGCTACTGATGGTAATTAACCTGTAATTATTTGCAGATTGAATCCTTTGGTTTTATGCTGCCTATTTATGAAATACTGTAGTGGCGTGTTGATTTTCATAATAACTTGAATTATGAAGAAAAGCCCACCTATTTTTGTGAAGTATCTAAATATCAAACAAGACATTTTGGGGCCTGAAGAAACTTTTTTCTTTTGGGTTATATTGGGCTAACTTATTACCAATGTCTTGAGTGTTTCTTAAAATGATAATGCCGAGTTGCACTGACAAAAATGTATCACAGAATGAGTGTACTCTACTGCTTGTGATCTAGAATATCTTGGGTTGCCTTCTCAGTCTGTACTGAGAGGTCTTTCAGGTTTTTTGTAATTTTTCTATATTTTAATAGAAATAGCGTGGGTCAGGCAGCTATTCAGTTAAAATCTAAACCTGTCATAGCAGTAGTGTGCTATGGAACCATCAGGCAGAACACAGAAAATGTGATTATTCAAGTCTGTCTTTTCTAATTTCTCTCATAACAATCATTCCCTCTGCAAGTGCAAATGGCGGTAACAAAGGATTTGCCTGCTGTGTGAAACTATGTAAATAATCTCTGTAAAGCCGAACATATCTCAATCAGAAGGAGAGGTTGTCCTTTAGTAATTTATACAAATGATACACTATCATTTGATTATTCATTTATTTAATATGCTTTTTTGATCTACTAAAGCTGATCAGATATTCACTTGGTGGCAATGGTCTTTTAGTAATGAATTCATTTCCATGTCTGTGAAGCAGTAATCACAGGGACCTGTCTTTTAATAACTGCTAATTAATATAAGTACATATTCAGTCTTTGCTTTCATCATAATCATTGTGTGACACTTGGCATAGAAGAAAATATCATGTGGAATAAATTGTGTTTCTTCAACTTGAAGTGACTCAGGGCTAGGAGATGCCCAAGCAGATGTTGACATAAATGCAAAACAAAAGATCACTAGTAAATTCTCTATTTAATATCTAGATAGTTGTCCTCATTTCCTGATTTCTTTACAGTTTTATACTTAGGGTACATTTAGCTTTCAAATCTTAGCCATCCGACCAAATCAGGTGAGGGAGAGAAGGAGGAAGATTTTGCTCCTTTCTTGGAAAATTATTTGACGTTTCTAGGGGCTGAGGGGGAGACCTGACAAGTACATGTATGAAAGAGCTCGTTATGTAGTAATAAATGGAGTTACTCTAGCCTTGAATTGAGATATAAGCACTAGTGCATTTGTTTCCAGTAATGTCTATAATCTAGTATTTCTGATTATTAATCTATAATCAGAAACATGTAGAAATTCACTCCATTTCTGATGCATTTGCACAGAAGTGGAGTTCTTTTTGGTCAAGTATTGTTCTGTGGGCTCTTTTCTAATGTGTGTCATAGGCGTATAATGGTGAAAACATGGCTATGACAAAATGCAGTTCAGATGTCAAACTGCTGTAGAGGTGCAAAGATGAGCAGAAGCGAAGACTCGAAGTCGTAATTCAGTATATCTCGCTCTATGAGATTCTTTTGCTATCTTTAATCTTCAGCTGCGAGTGGTATCTGACTCTTCCCCACAATGGCTAGCTTGGAGTGCTTCTGGTAGCCCTGGTTGAAGTTCTGATGTCTTTCTACTTGAGTTTATACAAAAAAGCTGTAACTCTTGCAGAATAACTCCTTGGTTCTGTACTGCCCATCACCAGAAAAAGTTCTGGAGGCTCTGTCCGGTCAGGGGGATGGCAGTATGACTTCAGGAATTTATTCTTTTAATTAATACCCTTTGCCAAGTTATCTACACTGATCGATGATCAGCTGTAGAGCTGATGGCAGTCATTTGCAGGAGTAGTCATTCTAAAGATAATGTGGTTTAATTAGTAATCAGCTATTTAGAGTTATCTCCATTAAGCATTAGCTATAACTAATGTATTATGTTCTTGGAGCTGAGCGGATGGTGGTGCTTAGCTGTTGTACTGGTACAAAAATAGTTCAGGGAAGGAGATGCTTTTGGTTTTTTCCCTTCTTCCTTTCATGGTCAAATACAGACAGTCTAGCCTGCTGGGTTTTTTTCATGAGACAAATCATCATTGTTGTATAAACCTGGTTCCCATCAGGAATATTTACTTGTAGAGAGATACTGAAGGAAAATATTCTAGAAGATCTCCAGAGAGCAGCTTCTGTATCAACTGCTGATGTGCTATTTAAAAAAAAATAAAACTTTGGACAACTTATATGGCTTTTCCATAGAGATGCTGCAGGTACCTCTCCAGAGAGCAGCTTCTGTATGAACTGCTGATGTGCTATTTAAAAAAAAAACAAATCTTTGGACAACTTAGATGGCTTTTCCATAGAGATGCTGCAGGTACTCCTGATATTTTGTAATAATCCATCCTGATGTGACTTGATTCTCTTATTTTACACTGAACAAATTGCAGTGTTTTATAAGTCCCCTTGGTACACTGTTAAATTCTTGCATATTTGGTAGTATGTGTTATCGGGCATAAACAAACATTACAACAATTTGCCAGACAATCATAAAATGATTCTACACTATGCAATGTTTGAAACTGAGAAGCAAATTAATTTGCATATATCCCTTCAGACAATCATAAAATGATCCTACACTATGCAATGTTTGAAACTTTGAGAAGCAAATTAATTTGCATATATCCCTGGTGCATTATAAAGGATTAGCTAAAGCTATTTCTGTGTAATGTAATTCTTTTAGCTCATTTTCATTTAGGGGCAAATCCAGGCTAAATGTGATGAATAAATGGTTCCCTGCAAATAACTTGCTCAAGTCTAGTTGTGAAGACTACTCTTAAAGAATTTTCAATAGAAAACCAATTTTCTTAAATCGCCCAACATAATGGCTAAGGATTTCCTCTCTTTACTCTACTCTGCATATCTTCAATCCCTCATAAAGTTTGTTTATGCTAAAATTAGTTTTTCATACTTTGTTATCTTGGGAATAAACCAGAAGAGAAAGCCTGAACCAGATATTTAGAGCTATATATCTTTTTGTTGTTCTGAGCTGATTGTGACCATTTGACGGTTGCTTGTCTTAGAAATTTCTCTAATTCACCAGGCATAGGGTTACAGTATCAAACAGATGCTTTTTTAAAAAAAAAAATCTGCAAATTGGAAGAGTGTTTCTTAGAAATACTGTATGCTTTGGGAGCAGAGTGCTCTCTTTTCCCCCAATTTAGCTCCTTCACTTTCTCTGCTGCAATCAAAACTTTGCCTACAGTCCCACAGCATATGACAACCTGGTTAACATTCAACATGCATGGGTGAATCTGGTCAAAGTGCAAATTGGTTGCAAAAGCTGAGGAAGATTTGTATGTTCTTTGCTGATTCTTGGCACCAAGCTTTGTCCGGGTTACTCCTTGGTTTGAAGAACTGACACTTTAATGTGCTCATTTAACTTCCCCAGGCTTTGTTCTGTTGACTAAGCATGGGAGGAAATTCTGATATATTTATTCCTGTCTTCTCCTAGATCTGTTGTGTCTAACTGTATCGGTGAACTCTGGGAATGAGTCTTCCTCAAATGGCCTGGGCAGAAGAACCTAGTGCAGCCTGCTAGAGTCCTTCCCTATTGGGATAGATTTGCTTTTGGAAATGTTGTGCAAGAGGATGACGGTGCATTGTGCTTCAGAATAGAGCTAGGTATTTTGCAGCCAATTACAGAGCGGGATGGAGTATGGACAGCCATACTGGAGAAAGTACCACCTGTGCTGGGGAAAAGGGTGCTCAGGCTGCTTTCCTATGTATTCAGATAAGTCTAACATCCGCTGTTTTGAGGGTAGTACTACTTTTTGAGAAGTTATCTGCCTCTAATAAATTAAATGGCAAGCGGTAGGTCTGTAACCTTCATGGCTTTCTCATACTTTATGAAGTGTTGTGTACAGAATGGCTTGTATTCTTTGCCATTTAAGCACTATTTAATAATTGAAGTATAACTTTATTTTTTACCTCTTGAATGTACGGAGTATATGGTTTGAAGAAAATTAAAGAAGGAAACGCATTTCTTTTATGACGCTATTGACAGCTACCAATGCATAAATAAATGCTACATATGCATTCATAAGTAATTGAAAAGATGAATTGCCAATACAGCATGGTAAAATGGCATCTCCCAGCCTTTTTGGTGCAGCATCTTATCTTCTCCTTTCCCTTGAATTGCTTCTGCTCATCTCTTGCATCTGTGACATGTACCTTGCTGGTTGGTAAGTGCTGGGAAGGGCTGTGCTGCCCTACCTCAAAATGACATCAGGACTTAACTACATCTTGGTATTGATGCAGTAAGAGGGGCAGTGAGGGTGGATGAGATGATGCATTTTGCCTTCCTGCAGAGACAGGTATCCCTCAGGCTGCGCCTTACTCCTTGCAGAACTGTGGAAGTGGGGCAGTTGCTATTAATGTCACAGGGAAATATATGGATTGGCTGAGAGTAAAGGGGAAGAGTAGATAGGAGGCTGGGAACAGAAAGTTAATCTAGTTGTGAGAAAGTTCTTATTGCATTACAGCTTTTAAAGAGTGAGGTGAACTGGAGATGAGAAAGGAAAGAAAAAGAGCTAGATGTACATGCTCATGCCTATGTACCTATGCCTCCAGTTAAGCTAAAAAGCTAAAACAGTCCTGTAGAAACTAAATTTCCAATATGTGACAAATACCTATTTCCAGAATGAAAACTGAGGGTGGGGTAGGTGGGGTGGGAACACCCCACAAAAGCTCAAACACCACAACAAATCAGACAGGCGAGGCTATATCCTGCTATTGTAAAGGTTGAAAAAGTGACTAGAAAAAAACATTGAGGTTGACGGTTCATAGAGGACAGCCAAAACCAACATCAAACTGTAGCCAGGGAATAGCACTATTTTATCAAGGGCTGTCAAGTGAGGGGGAAAGTATTTCAAGGGAGTTCAGTTTTCACTGTGGACTAATGAAATGCCAGTTAATATCTAGTGTAGATTTAGGCTCTGTTTCATACCTATTCTTTCAATAATTTGGTTTCGTTATACTTGTAGCCCCCTAATTCTTAAGCACAAGAAAGTATAAAAATGTGTTTCTTAACAAAATTAGATGCTTATGACAAAGGTTATGAAGGAGATAGTCATGTATGCTAATGGTGGTTGTGTTTATTTCACTTTGCAGTGATTAATTGTCTTTTATTTGGGATTTTAGCATGTCAATGTTTTAAAGTATTTTAATTTATTTAATATGGAGATAAAAAGTGCTATTTCAGAGCTGGCAGAGTTCTCTTTTAATTCACATATTTTCCTACTGGGAAATGAAGTTTATCAAACTTTACTTTCCAAGTAAAAGGGATAGATTTAATTAAAAGTATCTTTTAATAATTGCAATGAAATTACTTTTTGATTCTTCAATGAAAGTTAAACTTTTACATTTGAGCCAAGATGAATTTCATGATTTCCACCTCGGAACAGTGATACGTTGCATCTGTGAAGCCACATCTCAGTGTACTGTCAGCATTTCCCAGTAATGCCACCAGCTTGGCACTTTGGTCTGTATCTTCCATAGGATGTAATATCCACAAGAGAAAATCTCTGCTTGTTGCAGCACTGTTGTGGTGCATCCCAAGGTTCCCGCTGACACCGATGCTCTGATTTTTACTGGTTCCAGCTTGTTGTGTGATGATCAATATTGCTGGAAATGTATTAGAAATGTCTGAGTGACTATTAGTCAACAGACTAAGAGCTTTAAAGGGGATTGTAGCCTTGGAGCAGTGGCTTTGGCTGGCAGATCTGAAATTGCATCTTCCCAAAAATGTGTTGCCTTGGGAGGAAGGCAAAGGACAGAACAAGAGTCCAGAGCATCAGCGTGGAAGCAAATAGTTTATTTGTACAACTTCCTCTTTCCTGGGGCACCTCTGCTCTTCTCTAATTTTTTTTATTGCTGGCTGACATTTTGCTTGAATAAATTGAGAACCAGACTCCATGAACTTGCACCCTGGGGCAGCTCTGCTCTTCTCTAGAGATAATTTTTTTTATTGCTGGCTGACATTTTGCTTGAATAAATTGAGAACCAGACTCCATGAACTTGCACTCTGTATGGCTTGAGAGGCTGCAAACACATTGTAGTAGACTCTGTCTCTTGAGAACATAATCCCAGGGAAAAATACTAAGTTTTATAATCTGTTAGCTAAGAACCAGCCATGTGTAGGCTACACTAGACCGAGTTACCTCTATTTTTGCTTTTGAGCAGAATTTGCTGAGCTCCTAGGTATGCCTCATCAAATTTCTGTGACATTCAAATCGCCATCATAATCACCTACTGTTTTCCCAGTAAGTTGACCAAAATAAATGTCATTCATTCCACTGCTTGTGTCTACTATGCCTTAAACATAATACTTAATTTCTTCACCAAATGTTTTTTCCTTTATCGTGCTTAGGCAGTGGTTGATATCATGTGTTCTTTCTAATTTGCCTTTTTAATTTTTTGCCTTTTATCCTTCCTCAAAATATTTTAGCACTTGACTTTCATGAGATGCCTTTAGTTCAGTTTCTGATTTTATTCTTTGTATTCTGCTGTCACCCTCTCCCTGCTGTTTCTTCTGACAAATGTGGAACATCATCTCTGAGCCAGGTGATAGTCATGTAATGACTCAGTAGTGATAACTAATTTTTCAAGAGTAGGTTTAACTGCTAGCAGCAATACCTTTCATCTTACTGCATGAGTTACCATCCATTCTTTTGTAATTCCATCAACTCAGCCTTTGAAAGGTGAGAAACTGTCCAAAATAAGTGAATGCATGTCTGCGCAGCAAGAGGTCTAGTTCTTTCTTTAGCTTGCTCTTGCATATGCAGCATTTTTTTACTACCTTTTTAAAATTCATGTTAAACTGTATGGTGCCTCTTCAGGAAACAGCACACAAGACAGTCACTCTAATTCTAAAATGGCTAGTCTTTCACCTGGTCAAATAGGATATAATGAGCTGGGGCTGATTAAAAGAAATTAATTTAAGAATGAGTACTTGTCTAACAGCCATGAAAGGAAACCTCTGTGTAGTTTAAATATTTACCCTTTCTCTTTAAAATGAAACTGAGGGTAATCATTGAGTAAAGTTGGTTTTAAGTTTTAGCTATTAGGTAAATATTCAAGGTTATTTTGTACAAAAATAACTGATCTAAAAGTTGTATATGACAAAAAGGTATCTAAAGTGGAATAACTTCTGATTTCACTTGATGCTTAAGAACTTTATAATAGCAATTTTTCAGTGGTGTATATTTCTAATCTCCTTACCATTGCTTTGAAGGGGCGTAAGATGGTTTCTTTCCATGTTTTTAATGGATATGCATCTGCTTGCCATACATCCTTCAGAACAAGGAAATATAACCTAAACCATAGCTTTGATTGATGAACTCCAGCATTCATTTCTGCACATCTTACTTGCAAAGAGAAATCAGGTACTGTGAAGCTTATATGTCCAGAGTTGAAGTCACTTGAAATTACAGGTAAAATAAGGATAAGAAAATTGACTGTTGGGCTCTGTTTTATGGAGTTAGCATGGAGCGTCTATGAAAATCAGCCATAAAACTGATAGTTCTTTCTTACTCCCACTTCAGTGATATTTTTAGTAGTAACTTTGAATTCTTTGTTCTTTTTTATTTGACACCATTTTAAAATTACTTACATTTTTTTGCTTTAACTGTGAAACTCATTATTTTTAGGTGCATATTGACATTTTTATGTTTGGAGAAATGTGTTCTTGAATGGCTGCCAATAAAGCTCTTCTAGATGCCATTCTTGTTATCAGTTATTGTTCCCTTGTCACCCCGGACAGAAAAAACAACTGTAGTTATCCCATCACCACTTGTGCTGGAGTTTTGACTTACTAATAGAATGTATTTCCTTCAAAAAATATTCTGAATGTAGCTGATGTATTACTCTCTGGAATTTTACAGGATGTTTTCTCCCTCAGATTTACCCCCCCGCCCCCAGATGGTGTATATAGCTAGGGAGCTTGTGGCATGTCTGTCTTTAGAGGAGCTTCATTTTTTTTTTCTTGTATATAGATCTAGTAATTTCAACACTTTACTTTTTGCCTTTTTGGAGGACTGGGTAAAGAGAAGAAAATTTACTGCATTCAGTCTATTGTTTAGCATTAAAGATGTCTCTAATATTCTCCCTTACAACTGCCTGCCTATGCTCAAGATTGGGTAATGTCTGTTCTACTTCTGATGTGCTTCTAGTGTGCAATTTCTTTTTTTTTCTTGGTTTCTAGCATGTGGCTGAATACTATCAACGAGATTAGTTGAAACATATGTAATATGTCAGAAAAATACTGTCAATCACTGTCTTTCTCATAACCTTTGCTTTTCACCAGTTTCACAAATTACCCTGGCCATCAATTAAATTATTTTTCTGGGAGAAGAACGGTTAGAAAGCAGCCCAGCAGAAAAAGACCTGGGGGTGTTGGTCGACAGCCGGCTGAACGTGAGCCAGCAGTGTGCCCAGGTGGCCAAGAAGGCCAATGGCATCCTGGCTTGTATCAGAAGGAGTGTGGCCAGCAGGACTAGGGCAGTGATCATCCCTTTGTACTCAGCAGTGATGAGGCCGCACCTCGAGTGCTGTGTCCAGTTCTGGGCCCCTCACTAGGAGATACCTCAGGGTGCTGGAGTGAGTCCAGAGAAGGGCAACAAAGGTGGTGAAGGGTCTGGAGCACAAGTCTGATGGGGAGCGGCTGAGGGAACTGAGGTGGTTTAGCCTGGAGAAGAGGAGGCTGAGGGGAGACCTGATAGCTCTCTATAAGGATCTGAAAGGAGGGTGTAGCGAGGTGGGGGTCAGCCTCTTCTCCCAGGCAACTTGTGACAGGACAAGAGAACATAGTCTCAGACTGTGCCAGGGGAAGTTCAGGTTAGAAATGAGGAGGCCTTTCTTCACAGAAAGGGTTGTTAGGCATTGGAATGGGCTGCCCAGGGAGGTGGTGGAGTCCCCATCCCTGGAGGTGTTTAAGACAAGACTGGACGTGGCACTCAGTGCCATGGTCTAGTTGACACGGTGGTGTTAGGGCAAAGGTTGGACTCGATGATCCCAGAGGTCTCTTCCAACCTTATCAATTCTATGAGGTTCTGTGGAGATATTTAGGTTAATTTAAAGCTGCTAGGTTTTCTTGTTCTTTACGCTTTGCTATGATTCACAGCCTGCCTGTCTCTTTCATGTTACCACAACCATATAGCAAGATAATTGGCAGAAGGGCATGTAAATGTGTCAATTCATTTTGCACAAGACTCTTGCTATCCTTAATAATCTCACCTCTGTCTTTTTCTTTAAGATGCTCTGTTTGGACAATTTATCTTCTACTAGTAACTTTCAATTGTTTGTGATAGAAACAAAGAGAATAAGCAAGATGCAAGGGAAATTCAAAGCATCTCTGATTACTGGTGAGGGAAGAAAGCTTTTTACAGAAGAAGCTACATCTGTATGTGCAAGAAATAAAGGTCTTGATAGCAATGATTACAAAACTGAATGAGTAGGAGTGGTGGTACAGAAATCTTAAATCAGTAATATCGGAACAAATGAAAATGTTAAATTTGCCTATTTCTGAAGAATGCTGTGTTTTAAAACACTCTTTTTACCCTCTTTTTACCCAAATGTATAGTTTCCATCAAATAGTCCTTTCTTTGAGAATGAAACAGTTGGGTAGATTTTCTCCTTTATCTAGGGTCCTAAATGTCACAAGACCAAACCAAAGACTGTTTGATACAGTCTTCAGTTTTGAGTAGGAACTTTTCTCTTTAAATGCAATTCATTGCTGAAGCTAGCAAGTAGCTATTTACCTGTAAGTTCTTCCTTTTTATAGAATAAACTATTACTTGTGACTGATACTCAAAAGAAGTAATTCTAATAATGCACAATCCCTCCAGTTGTCTGCTAACCACATGGTAATACAGGTCACCAAAGAATAACAGACCAATTTGGTCAGTGCTCTAATTGATTAGTTGATGAAGACTACCTTGGCATAGCTGATTTCCTCTGCCCCCTGCCCTGTGCAGTCTTTATCCTTAGTATGGCCCCACACTATAGATGTGGTATCCCGAGCAGTGCGACTGTCATGTCATTACTGTTGTATTTTCCTTTTAAGGAGAGGATATCAACTTAATTCTCTGAACTTGATGTAATATTTGTACCTGAAAGTGAAACTTCATGAAGAAATACTGTGCTAATATGCACGCAGCAGAGCAATCAAGTTTAGATTGCCTAGAGGGTATATTCTAAATGAAATGGATTTTGTGGGTTCACAGGACATTTAGATACAAGCACAAGTCAAAGCCTAAGTGCAAGAAGGGTGCAAGTCTTGTCCTTTTGTGTGAGCTCTTCGTATTTGGTGTAGTTATTGCAATAGCTGTGAATTGCTGAAGCTTATAGCTATATTGCATCCAATTCTAAATTTTTTTTTGTGTGGACTTTGCTCCTTCGTGAAGGATTGCATCTATGACTGCTTTGCATCTCACAAGTGGCTGAAGTGTAAGGCCCTGGATCTGTCTCAGTATATTAGCCATGTACAACACTTCTTGTTTGGGTAATTCCTGTTGTACCTGAAAACAAGATATGCGAGGTACGTTTTTTGTCAATATGACTGGAATAGCCTGTAGATGCCCTTGGCTATCAAAAGACATGTGAAACCATTGGTTAAGAAGGGCAGCTGTTTGATTAATATTGCTAAATTAATTACAGGAACTAGAGATTCACTCTGGTCCTCTTCCAATCCGAAAGCCATCAAGCTGTGTTGATGCTCTGAGGTTACCTGGCTGTCTATGGAAATACATTTTTCAGTAATGCAATGTGTTCTTGAACTGTGTTGGTATAGCAAGGGAAACCATACTTTCTTGTACCATGTTGTTCAGTTCCTATTACTATGTGTATAAGGACATAAGCTTAGCATTGTAAGTTTGTAGGAGAACTCTGGGTAGAAGGGATGACAGGAGATCATGTCAGACACTACTATAGCCAAGCATATTTGGCACCATCTCATACTGTTACTTATCACCTCTTTTTAGAGTAGAATCTCTGAATTAAAGTTTTTTTTCCTTTGCTAGAGTTTTCTGGATCTTCTAGGTGTGACTACAATATACATGACAAATAATGATATACTGTATTTCCAGCTATGCTATTTTCCCCAAGATGTTAGAAGAATTGCATCTTAAATTTTCACCTGAATCTCTGACGCTTTAAAGAGTTACCTTTTCTTTAGTGTCTCCCAATGAAATATTCTCTGAGGCATCATATATTTGGGTCAGAAGAAGCCAAAGTCCGAAGCTTTTAAGCTTCTTATATGAAAAGAAGATTCAAAGAAGCAAAAATGGTGGAAATAAAGTAAAAGTAATACTCTTGCTCATGTGAAAGTACCAAATTGCCTGGTTCAGTTATTAAGATAGAGCAATGTAAGTGCCTAATGTGAACATACTTCTCTTCTTGCCTGACCCACTGATAATACTCTTTTTTCTTAATGTGGATTTAGTGAAAATTTTTTTATCTTTTAAAAAAAAAAATTGCTGTTTGTCAAACTTTCAGCTCTGTTGTTGTCAATCCTGACAGCATGTTAGTAAGACTGTAGAAATGAGCCCACTGAGTCTTTACATTACACATGCCCTGCAATATCTTTAATTTCTTACAAATGCAAGAGTAGTAGTTCTGGAGTCGAATGTATGAATCTGATACTCTGGTTGCATATAGTGAAGAGGAATCTAACTTGTAAGGCTATTTCCACTGTGGATTTACAATTAAGTTCTTGTAATAGAAGTATCAGGGGAACCCTCCCGGAAATCGGTGTTCAGAGTTCTTGTTGATTTTAATGATCTTATGTTGATCTTCATTGATCTTCACACAATCCTAATAACAAAATGAATTTTTTTTAACAAGGAAAAATGGTTTGATATCTTGATAATGAAGAATCAAAGCAAATTAAACTTACAGTTACAGTGCTGCAAGGATCCATGCTGGACTCTGGATTCATGAGACTTTCTATTTAAATGCTGAGGATCCAGTCTCAAATCAGTGGAGATTACTTACCAAAGACCTTTTAACTGAAGTATTTTTGAAAGCATAAGCAGTTAATTCTTCCTGGAAACTTAGTTCTTTCACTCTGATTTTGCAGTTAATTTTTTCTAATATTGTTTTCTTGGCAGTATTTAAATTATTTTTTAAAAACTCTATTTGGTCTGTTGGGCAGCTTATTTCACTCCTTTGTGTATTTTTAAGGATTTGCTTTATTTTCAGTCCAAGAGATCTATGTAGTCTAGTAACTTCCTGCCCCCCATCATCTCATTGCTGAAGGGGATTTTTTTAACTCTGAAAATCCAAAGTCTTTTAAAAAAAAAAAAAATAAAATTAGGTGGACCTGAGGCATACAGTAAAACAGAAAGCAAACTTTTAAAATAAAACCCAAAGACCTAGAGGATCAAAATCAAATGTTGTTTCATCATGAAAGATTAGTAAGATTGCTGGAGGGCTCTCAATCTCACAGCACAATGTACTTGTGTCAGTATTTATGTAGTTCTGGACAAATTATTTTTATCAAATTAATTTCATCAAGCACCAACACAAGAAATCCTTCGGTGTTAGGCATTTGGGAAGCAAACCCCCAAAGCCTGCTTCATCAACTGAAATTTTCCTTTCAAAAAAACAGGTACTAATATAAGAGTGTTTGAATGTTTTCATCTTTTATTCTGAATTGTGGACTCAAATGCTGATGGCTACCTGTTGTCCTACTAAAGTATGGTGGAAGAAGCTTTACAAAAGAACAGATGATGTTTTTATTGAGCTTAATAGTGGGCATAAGAAAACAGGCCAAGGTGCAATACAGCTGTATCTGGTTTCAAGGTCGTGAGAGACGGAGTCAGTTACAAATTATTTCAATTAAAAAAGTGATCCATGAACTGTTCAAGGAAACTGTCTGTGATTAAAAAGTCTTTGAGGAGCTTTCTGGCAGTAATTTCCTGTAACTTCAGGTGTTCAAAGAACTGTTCTACTTTTATTCAGCAGTCTTAGTCAAAGGGAAACCCTTTCAAGGTTGTGAGAGATGGAGTCAGTTACAAATTATTTCAATTGAAAAAAGTGATCCATGAACTGTTCAAGGAAACTGTGATTAAAAAGTCTTTGAGGAGCTTTCTGGCAGTAATTTCCTGTAACTTCAGGTGTTCAAAGAACTGTTCTACTTTTATTCAGCAGTCTTAGTCAAAGGGAAACCCTTCATAAATTTCATCAGTGCCTCTCTTTCATCAATCACTTGGTGAGCTTCTTGCTACTGAAAGAGAAGCTTGTTTTAGCTTACATCCTGGCTCTGTGTGTTCATCTGAATGTCTGACTTGTGAAGAATCCCGAACTTCTAGTAATGCAGGAAACAGAGATGGAAGTAAATACAAATAAAATGCAGTTTAACTGCAGGGTGAAGTTCTCCTTTTGTAAGTGTGGAGAATGATGCACATGTAAAAACTTCAGAGAAAACATCAATGGAAACAGACATATTGCAAAATGCCAGAAGGTGTGTTTATACTGAAAGGGAATGGGGTTTCCTGGCAGGTGTGGAGCGTTGTTTATGGATCTCTTCTTGTATACCGAGACCTCTAGCAGGTCCCTTAGTTTTAACTTTTCTGGTACTAAAACTGCAGGAGACTGCCTATAGCACTGAAGTCTCAGAGCTCTTAAGTGGAGAACTGTATGTACTCATTCCTTCTGTATATCAATATACAAGCATCCATAACTTTCTGATGTAGCAGCCCTAATACCAGTGACAGAGCAATAGTTATTTATAGAGGTATTCTATATAGCTAGTATAGTTCTTTTAGTTGCTAAATAAGCTTAGAGGCTTACATATTCTGCTATTTTTTTCTGGTTTGGATACAAAAGGCTTATAATTACTTGCTATACCATAATGTACTCG
Organism: Cariama cristata; assembly: GCF_000690535.1. Taxonomy (NCBI): domain Eukaryota; kingdom Metazoa; phylum Chordata; class Aves; order Cariamiformes; family Cariamidae; genus Cariama; species Cariama cristata. The sequence goes on from NW_009630576.1 coordinate 90,262, forward strand.
GTAGTATCTAGGCACTTTTTGGTTCATCCTGTTTTCATTTACACTGTGCAGCATTAGTGTAAGCTGAATATGGAAATTTCCAGCCTCTGTTGCTGGGTTAGCACCCGCCCGAGAGAGGTGCTCAGAGGTGTACTCTGCTCAAGTTGTGACTTTGCTGCTTTTCTAATCATGAAATTATTTGTAGTCATTTGCTTATTTTTTGAATTTCAGGTTGCTGTATTATAAGCTGTGCCACGCACAGTTTCCAGCTCATGAGTTTTAATCCATGCCTGTCTGAGAAATTTTAACTGATCTGACATTTGAAATGTTGGAAAACATTATTTCCTCTGTGTAAATTACTTTGAAATCAAGATGTGGCTAATTTTGGGGAATGTTTCCCTTTTGCTTCTGGAATACTTTAAGAAATAACAATAAATCTAACAAGAAGCTAAACTTTCTCCAACAATACTTAGTATGCTTTAGTTTGAGTAGTGGTTTGAAGCTGTATTTTACCAGTTGCTTGTCCAAATGTGGCTTTGAAGTAGCTGCTGTATAATATACAAATATAATATACGAATAGCATAAATATAATATACAAATAACACCTCTAGACTGTTGTAACAACTTAGAGTTACTCTAATTCTTCACGCTGCCTTCCCTCTCAGTCTTACTCACCTGCCTCTGGCTTACAAATAAAAATTACACTAGCAACTAGACTAACAGGTTTTGCATACTTGAATATGCAATTGAATTGCTTGTGGAATAAGAGGTTTTCCTCTCTATTCAGATAAGCAAAATTATTTCTATTAAAATTGCTGTCTTTTTTTAATCCAGCAATGACAAGGTTTTCTAGAGTTGCTAGAGTTTTCAACCTGAATCTTTAACTACTAGAGGTTGAAAATGTTCCTCTGACCTTCCCAAGCCCACCCAATTCCTGTGCAGTACTGGCTCCGAGAGGCTGTGCTGTGACTAACGACCCCAGACTGCATCAAACACTGCAGTGCTTTAAAGCTGCTTGTAACTGGTGGGCATCTTTGCTAAATAAAGAATTGGATGTCTACAGATCTGAAAAATTAACAGAAAACTGCCAACCTGTCAACACCTGTGAATACTCTGCTTAGATAGATGCCCAAGAGGAGGAGAGGGAGAGCAGGTGGAGAAGGAGCCTCTTTGACAAAGGGAAAAAGTCAATTCAGGTTTTTTCTGCATCATGTCAGCTTTGATTTCTTCTTCATCTTTGTCTACATCCCTAAATTATCTGCCATATTTGTGCAAGTGGCTTGAATGAAGGCTTTGCCTGATTACATTGTGAAAAACTTGATATGCAGGTATAATCTGATTATCCAAGCAAAATGACAAAATAAAAATGACATGCAAGTGATTGGTGTGACCTATTGAACCTAAATTAGAGGTGGTTGGTAGTCTTTACTGATACTGCTCTGACTAAAACTGACATCACCTTTCATGTCTGTAAAACAGCACAAAGAATTTTATCTTATATGTGAAAAGTTAATATTTATAATGTACACCTTAATTTTGGTGTCTGATGGTTCAAGGGGGAGGGTATTTCAACAAAATTGATACAAATGGCGCTCCCTAATTCTTGGTGAGTAATTTACGTTTAAATGTGTTACTTAAAGTAGTCTTAGGCTGATCGTATCACCCTAGGTAAATGTATGAAATCAATTCAGAAATCATTGATTTTGCTTTCCTTATTCTTTGAGCTGAGTTTAGAGCTGTTGATGCTCTTGATAACAACAGTTGCCTATTATCAGGATTATTTGTCTCTATTAAGCTCTGGACAAATGTATATATGATTCTATGATAGAAGGCAGATCTTAAATTCATCCCTGTCAATGTATTGCATGTTACAAAATTGTGTGCTCCTGGTGTAGCTACAGTTCTTGTACAAAATGCACGTCTAAGTATTGCTTCATCATGCGTGAATCTCTCTTAGTTTAGTGGATGCAAAGTAACTCAAGTTGTTTTAAGTCTATTCATGGAGCAAAATCGCTTTTTTCACTGTCCTCTGCATTTTATTGTACAGGGTATCTACCTGGTAGGGGAACCGACAAATCCATTTTCTGGATGAAGATTTTCAATGCAATTTTCTTAACATGATCAAAGTAGCTGGTGAGCTTCCCTCTAAAATCTCTGATAGCATTTTTCATATCTTCCTCTCTTCCCATATGCCACCTTGTTTCCATAAACTGCTTGTACGGTCATTTTCTTCTAAATCTGTTTAGCATTCGAACTGCCATCTGACAGCTGTTCTTCTGCTTGAAATACACTTTGAATCATGTGAACCACATGGTGGTTGTTTGGGTGCTCTTGCATGTGCTGAAATCTTTGTGCTGGGATACTCTGCTGCTACTAACAAGTGGTAGGTTAACACTTTGGACTGACTTAATGATGACTAAGTGTTTCTAATTTAGGAATCTGCTTAAAAGGAGCTGCTTTTGCCAAGGCAGCATAATTCATATGGAAAGGTGTTGTAGCTCTTTTCCTGATCCAATTCAACCCCCCCCCTAAATGTCTAGCTGCCTTTCTTTAAGGCATCTTGGCAAGCTTTGACTGTGAGCATATTAAGATGCTGAGGCAGCAAGACTCAAGACCCAGCATATCTCAGCTTCAGATATTGAACTTAAATGTGCCAGTCAAATTTCAACCTCTGTCATGTGTATCGGGGTATTAGCTGGCTGGATGTTTCACAGGAAGATTAAATATTCTGAACAGAGACAAACTATAGGGATGAAAGTTTGTTTGATTTAAAGGTTTATAGACTTCTATCTGACAAGGTTATTTATGTTTCATTAACAATTAAAGAAGTTTACTTCTGATGACAGAAATATATGTGTTAGTGTAAATAATTTTAATAAATTCAAGATTAGTTAAAACTATATTACTGGTTTCTTTTCAGAAGGCCCATGTACAATACTGAATATGGCTGCATAAACTGTAGATTTAGATGTTTGATTTTGTCATTAACACAGAAATTAAGATACTTTTAAATTAAAGGTAAAAAGCCATTCATAACACTCTCTGGAGATGCATTTCATTTTGTGGGCTGAGGAATACAAAGGGAAGCTTCTAAATCCAACTTCAGTAGCACAGAACAATGAATTTGGTGTGGATGTGGAGGTTTGAGCAAAGCAGTCCTGTCCAGGTCACAGTCCCAGTCAGAATATTCAAATCATTAGAACTTCAAAGGGATTACAATATTCTACTTCCAGTCTAGTCCTGTCTTTTCTTTTGACCCACATTGGAATGCTTTCTTAATTTGGCAGAAGAATTCTGATTGATAACATAGGTCAGGCACAGGCTTTGTATTCAAACCAGATATTATCTTTGTCTATGCTAATGCAATTAGAGTAAATTAAGTGAAGCTGCAGAGACCAGATCATCAAGAGTAAATCATTGTAGATCTTTTAACCTGAGAATGCCTACAAGTCTTGAACCAAGACAAGTGAAGCTTTTGGACTCTGATCATTCATTGATATTTTATTTTTCCTTTAATACTATTTTTTTAATAGTCAGTAGCCAGTAGCGCTTTGACACTAACAATCTCTTAGTTTTCCCAGTACTTTTTCCCTAATTCAAATCTGAACTGGACTCAGAGTGAGACCTCTTCAAAATTATTCCATTGTAAGTGGTGATAGATACTTACTATATGTGGTATTGGTTGAATGGCTATTTGACTAGCTAATAAAAGAAAAATATTGATTTTGTTTCATGTTTTTAAAATTGCAGGAGTTATTTTTGCTTTATGTAGCATCTCTGTTTAAAAGATTTTTGCCACAAAAGTGTGGGGAAAGCAAAGGTGTTTATCTTGCTCTTTCTTGTGTTGAATCATATGGATCCCTGGAGATTCATTAAACCTATAAAAAGATAAAAGTTTTTTTTCTTTTCCTAAATAGACTACATAGGTTATAAATAAAGCATTTATGCTAAAAGAGAAAGAAAACAATTTAAAGTAGATTTCAGTGTAGTCTTTGTGCTTTTTTCTCTAAGCAGTAGTCACCTCTGACTTAACATTGCATCAAAATTACATACCTGCTCTGTAGCTGTAAAGGTTGCAACTTCTTAGTGTAATTCAAAGCCACTGAATGTACATAAGGTTCAATTCAAAAGCCAATGTGTAATGCTTGAATGCTGGGGTTATCTTTTCCATGATTATTCTTATTTTAAAACAATCATTTAAGATGCACTTAATTTTCTCAGCCCTTATTTGCTTATGCACAAAAAAGTAATCCCCGTCCTCTTGATCTTGTTCAGACCAGAGAGAAAAATCACGTGATGGAAATAAAGCAGTTTAGAAAATGGATTTTTTTCAGTTTAGCTGTTGAATTAAACAAAACCAAACACCAACCCACCCCAAAAAAAACCCAAACAGGCAAATGACTATTTTATCACTCAGACTTGAATTGTAGCAGACAAATAACAGGACTTTTTGGCTTTGTCTCCTCTAATATTCCATGGTATAGTTAGCAAAATTTTATCAGTGACCCATTTTTAAAATATCCAATTGAAATGTTTGAGCTTTTCCAGCTTCGAGTTTCCTTTTCTGTGATACCCAAACTTTAGTTTTCAGGGAATAAACTACCAGCAATTGGCTGTGAAACCACAAGCAATGCTTCTTGCATATGTACTTGTACAGAGGAACTGGGAGAAATGACGTATCTGCTTCTCCACACGGAGCATACAACACAATTTTCAAAAATGTGTTTGTCTCAACTGGTGATAAGAGAGCACTTGATGGCTACTCTTTAGCCAAGAAAAAGACTGAATGTTACTGATGTTTGAAAAATAAGTTGCGGTTAAACTCGTCCTCCGTGGTTCTGCTCCTCAGGAGCGAAGGTTACTGAGTAGCAAATGGCAATATTAACTGACAAACCCAATATTCTAGGTTTTGTGATATTTATTAGATGTGTTTACAATAGCAATGCTAAATGCTTGGTTAGATGACATTCATATTCTATGTACTAATATCACATAAAATAATGTACTGATATGAAAAGATGATTGAAAAGGAAATACAGAACACTGTTTTTCTGCCCCCTTGCAGCAGAATAATTGAAATCTCTACCATAGCCCAAGTTTAACTGGATTTATACCTACCAAAGTTAACCTACTACTAGAAATTTTGGGGTTTTTTTTCTGTTTTCTTTTGGTTTCTTTTACCTCCCTCAATTCCTGTACAACAGGCAAGAATTTAATGCTGCATTATAGGGCACAGGAATCTAAATCAAAGTCTGTAGTGAAATGGTTAGGGAATTGGTGTTTTCAAGGTTCTGGTTCTTACCCTGATCTCCAATCCTATTGAGAAGCCCTGTGTCAGGATGTTAGAACCGAGTCCTTAACATATTCAGAATGTACGATATTATGCAACAAATCGCACATCAAAGCTTTGATGTTTCCACTCTGTGTGTGGAACATGATGCCTAATATATTAAAACATGGCATTTTACAAAACCATATATCATAAAAAAATAAAGGTGGAGGAAATGACCAGCAAACCCCCAAAAGTCAAAGGGATAACTGTGGATTTGCATAATTAATAAAAAAAAGTCCTATGCATCTTAAAGAACTGCAAGTCTATCTGTTATTGGGCTTGCTGCAGTTTAAATAAACTAAAAATCAGCTGTGTGTAGGGTTTTGTTTAAATTAGAGAAACTATAAATTCTGGCTTGCAAGAAGATAAAAGGTTGATATGTGAAAGGATTAATCAGTGATGTTGCTTGCCAGAGTGGTCATGCTTGGGAGAAGGGTCTGAAAGTACTAACATCTATATAAAGACAAAAAAAATCAGACTTATGCTCTGTCATTCTGCTCTGAACAGGAGGATTGTGTGGTGTCCAATGTGTTATAGTTGTACAGACAAGAGCAAACATAGCAGTAGTCTAAGAATATTGCTTTAAGTGATTTTCCCTGTGCTCTTCTACCTGCAGCTGTCAGAGGGAGAGTACAAATTATACCAACCTGCCTGGTCTTTGTACACCTAGCCTCTAAAGCAGCAAATAAATGTGCATATATTTAAAGCAAGTTTGTTTTCTTCTGTCTGCAGACCTTATAGAGAACTTTCATGGCTATACCCGAAAGTTTCATGGCCAGAATGCATTGGAATGAGCAGAAATCCTTCCCAAGCCCTCAGGGTAAGCAAAGTGAAGATTATATTGTGCAAGTTAAAAAAAAAAAAAAAACCACCAGAAAAAAAAACAAACCCCACACTGCAAAACCCCGACAAACACCAAAACCAAAAAACTTGCAAAAAAAGTTATTTGTGATGCTTCCTTTTCCATTGAAAGCCAAGCTTGGCTGAAGTGTTATGAGAAAAGTCTAGGTAATGTTAAAAACTTCAGTTACTGTTTTATTGTCAGAATTAAGCAAAGTGATTTATAAGAGGTATTATTAAATTGAATGTGAAGTAGAACAGGTTTTGCCCCACTAAGTGAAGGACCATGAATTTTATTTCTAGTTATTAGAACTGTGTAGTCAATTTTTCTGTAAGATGTTTTAAAATAATTAGTCTAAAACCTGCTGGCTAGTGATGATTAGCAACTGAGGATAAAAAGTTTCCTTCTGACTAATTACAGACCAATTACACACTACTGAAATTCAATGTTAATTCTTCCATGCTGACAGGAGCAGTTAGATCCCAGCAGTAGTTGGTATCAGATTTGGGGTGTGTCCCCTCCTTTCTTCCTTCCCCCAGCCTTCTATGCTAGGCGTGACATTGTATGGTATGGAATATCCCTGTGGTCGGTTTGGGTCAGCTGTCCTGGCTGTGTCCCCTCCCAACTCCTTGCACACCCCCAGCCTCCTCACTGGTGGGGTGGGGTGAGAGGCAGAAAAGGTCTTGACTCTGGGTGTGCACTGCTCAGCAATAACTAAAACATCCCTGTGTTATCTTTCTATTATTGATACTGCTTTCAGCACAAATCCAAAACGTAGCCATCTACTAGCTACTATGAAGAACATTAACTCCATCCCAGCCAAAACCGGCACAGGGAACTTGAGCATTTATGGGACTTGTATTACTGCTAGATTTTCTCAGCAATCTTTTTTCCACTGGAATTTTTAAATTTAGTTCCACATACCCATGTTCAGTAGCTCATGCTGGATCCATACTGATTTTTTTTATCATCATAACTTAAGCTATTAGTGTTGCTGTGGTCATTTAAAATAATTACTACTTGTTTCCCTGTTTCAGAGTTCACTAATAAAAATGAATAGTTCACTAATAAAAATCACTTAATGATTTTTTGAGTTTCACGACCTTAAAGTGTCTTCAAGTATAATTATTATTTCACATCAAGCAATGTGGAGCAAAGAGTCAGTGTGGAGAATTCTTGGGGTATAAATTGTGTGTGCATAATTAGATAATTGCCATTTGAAATTGAAGTTCTTTGATAGGATGCAGGAATCGCACGGAGATTTTGTTTCCTGTTTCAATGAATCTTTGTGTTAGAGTTGTCAGAATACTTGTAGAAAGCCAGTCATCTTATATTTGTATAAAGCTTCTGTCATCAAACTTCTTGCTAGAATATTTGAATAAAATAAACACAATAGGTTACTGGACAATTAATGTAAATACGTTTAAGGATGTAGAAACTTATTCATGAGCACTTATTTCCATATTCATCTAGATTCAATAGTAAAGCTGAGCTTTGGATCCTTCCTGATATAACTAAAGCTTCTTTATTTCGTCCTTATCCTTTCTAATGAAACAAAAAATATGCTGATTTATTAACCTCACTTGAAGCTTTATCGCAAACAGTTGGAGGTTACTTTAGCTAATATGATATCTGTGCGTAATTATGTATCACATCACTCTTCCTTGTGCTACTCTACTTTTCCTATATTAAAAATGTCAGGACAATACTGCAAGCATAATGGTGCTGGTTTTTAATCAGTGTAGACACAGTAAACAACTGTTCACTAGCAAAAATAGAACAAAGGATGGCTTAGAATTGTAACTTCTAAATATAAAGCTGATGTTCTTAGTTAAATGAAATATTCTCGATATATTCCTCATTCTAGATGTATTTTCTGTGTTAGTTGACACAGACCTCTTGGCAGTCTAATGAATTCTTTGATCACTTTGTCACTTCTCTTTATTAGACCTGCATTTTACTGTTTGAAATATGTTTAACACACATCTGTAAGCTTATTCAGAACAACTTATTACAGAGAAAGGTCTCAATTTTTTTACAAAAATAGATCAAGTCAGAAGAACGTCCTACTGTATTCAAATGTAAAAGGTCAATTGAATTTAAAGTGTTAGTATTGTATTAATATATGTATAGATCATGTTAATTTTGGTTTGTTTTAAATTCTGGAATCTCATCTAAAATTTTGCATATGATTCATCTTACTGTATTGTGAAGTACCAAAGAGGGGAACATGGGGGAATTAAATAAGGATGATGATGGCTTGCTTTGCTGTGTTGAAACTCTTCTGCAGGTGCTGCTTGTCTTAATGAAAATCAACAGAAATAATACAAAAGAATGAAATGTTTGTATAACTTGAATGACAATCAAAATTGTAAAATGCAGCTATGAAAGCTGGCAGATGAGATTCAATTTCTAGCATTAATGACAACGCTTAGTGATTAGTGTTTTCTTAGGTGACCATCCTCATATGACAATTTGTTGTCAACTACTGCACTTTCAGTGAAGCGAGCAAAGGTTTGCAGCTTTGTGGCGACACATCCTTGTTTCACTGAGCTTTGAGTACTGTGGTTGTGTGTAGACATTTTCTGGTTAGGATCAAAAACTCAGAGCTCTGTATGCAACCTCAAGCAGTGATCCATAGTGCTAACCATATTCGTTCACCCACAAAGTAAACCCAGGTAAATGTAATATAGTATTTCCTATTATGTATACCATATATTTTCAAGAGAATGGTGGTTTTATGTTTCTTGGTAGCATGCGTACTGAGTTCTTGAAAGTATCATTTCCAACAGAGGCCATAGACTTTGTAAACTGGTTTTTGTAAGAGGTTGTTTTCACTTCCACTCAGGAATTAGGACACTCACCTAGGTGACTTCTAGCACTTTATTCTGATGGAGGAGTCTACAGCACTAATCTGTTCAGAGTGCTGTGGCAGAGTTCTGGGGTTGAATCTCTCTTTGTGTGCCCAGTGTGGTGATTTAGTCTGTCTATTATGTCAGAGAAATGGAGGAAGGAAATGAATCTGTAGTATGGAAGTTACAAGAGGGATAAGGGCCCGTTGTCAAATTAACGCTATCCTGGTAGTTGGCCTAAAGAAGTGTTGGGTGTTTTCACCCTTTAGTCTCTGTGGTATTCACTGTCATGTGTATCCATGTATTTAATGAGAATGAGAGACAGAACTCCATTGTCTTGTATCTGACTCTCATCTGGAGGTAAAATAAGTTTTTTGCAACAGGTATTTTATGATCTTTTGCCAAGTGGAAAACCACCAGTGAAAATGTGTTTAGAGGACCTGTTCCCGAGGACATGACACTGGTTATTCTGGTCTTCTCCTGGAACATGACTACCAAGAGTTCATATCTGTTCACACAATTTGTCTTCAATACTGAATTATTAGGTAAAAACACAATGGCAGTTCTCCGAATCAAACACATATCCTCTTCTCTTTCCTTCTTCCCTAAAATGAATCAAACCTAATTTGTGGTTTTGCCCAAAATTTCTGTTTTTCAAGATGGCAGAAGGCTTATTGGTGAAAAACTTATTTTGGAAAGGGAGAGGGGGGGTGAATCATGGAGGCAAATTTAATGCCAGTTTTCTTTGTTGGATAAAGCAGTTACAAAAACTTCAAATAATTTAAAACTACCTACTCAGTTACCTGAAATGAGGAAGTGTCCTTTAACAACGAAGAAGATGCTCTGTCAAACCTACTCACTGATACTGATTCACTCTACACTTTTTGCCCGTATTCCTTTTATATCAAAAGTGGTAAAAGAACATATCAACTAAGTGGTCCTCAATGGCATCCTTTAGGGAGAAGATGTAACTCAAACATGTCTCTTCACTCTATTCGTGTTCTACAATCTACAATTTGGTGTAGTACCTGTTCAGAGGACAACATAACAATTGGATAAAGTTATCAGATTGTTTAAAGCTTTTCAATAGTCACTTAAGATTCAGACACAGATTTTTGACAGACCTTGAAGAGGAGATGAAGCCGTCTGGATGAAGATTGACAGACAAAAGTAACAAAAGATGATTTTGTGTGAGTTGGTAGACTGATTTTCTTTACATGGCTATGGTGACTTTCAGATACAGTAGGTAAGTGCCTGTTTCAGCATTTGGCTGTAAATTCTGAGCAGGTACTATCAGTATGTATTTTGAATTTGAAGTGTGATTTACAGCATATACATGTGAAATTTCTAGTGTTGGGGGAGATTTTTAAAAAATTTAGTACCCTGTCTGTAGATGTCAGTCTAAATCTGTCATGACTTAAAGGTATAAAAATGTTTTCCCTGATTTTCAGAGGAACCAGGATGATTTACCTAATTCCTGAAACAAATTATATTAGCAATCATTTAGGGTATTGTAAAGAGACACCAGAGGGGGTGGTGGTGGGAAATAATATTGTGATACAGAACAGGTATTGTGAACTCAGCAATATAAGAGAAGGTATTTTACACTTTGAAGAATGGAGTGTGTTCCTCAGATGGCTCTCACCCACTCGGATAGAATGAATGCTTCAACTGCTTGTTCAGATGGGCTGTATTTGCATTTTCTGTTTTTTTCGTACCAGGTATAGAAGACTAAATAAAGTAATGGGGTAAACAGAAGGAATATTTTAAATCTGTGGTGGTAAACTGCCAAGCCAGCATTTGCTAGCAACTTGATTTTCAATCAAATGTCAGAATTGCTTTTTTGTCACTATGTTGTTGTAAGTAAAATTCAACTAAATATCCTACAGGACATATATACTCTCTGCAGTGGTCACTTAAGTGAC
>NW_009630576.1:101221-105229 GCF_000690535.1 Cariama cristata
TCTTCTGTTAAAGATTTCAAAGGTATGCCTACTTGTCTCCTATAAACAATGATCTGCTTTGTCAAGTGAAGCATCCTATGATGCTGCAACTTTGTGGATGTGTACTCAAATTGTTTCCCTCCCCGTGAATCTTTTTTCTAACCCTGAAGACAGGTTATAAATGACGTTCAGAGTTTTTTTTTCCTTCTGTTATGTATTTGGTAGCATAGATTTCAAATGCAAAAGCAATGTTGTATGTCCCATTTACTTCATTGTCCCAGCCAGCTGGTTGGACTTTACTGGGAATTGGACAGGTGAATGCATGATGTAGTTGATAGACCAATAGTACAGTGTAAAAATTCAGTATTCTGTTCTCTTCTGCAATACAATATTTTAACTAGCAGAATAAACAGCAGAACAAACATTACATGCGCTGCTCAGCCTGTTGTTTCTTGACTATGAAGTAAAATTGGCTACACTGAACATTTGCAAGCACTCCCATGATAAAATAATCGGCTTTTTTGTTACGAACATATATGCGGTTTACCTAGAAATGGACTCAAAGTTTAGCATCTGGAAAATTGTTTTTCCTCTTTCTCTCTGCCAAGAATTTCCATTTCATAATGTCAAATTAAGATAAGCACATTGTAGCCTGACTGTTGAATGCTGCACTGACATTAAGAAACAGGTTTGGGAAGCAGTTTTGAGAGTCTCTGGAGCAGCAGATTTCAAACAGGGACGCTGCACAGTAGAGAGTGAAAAGCGGTGTGTTGGAGTGTATCGAGTCTAGAATTTATAAATGTTAAGACAGAATTCCATTTATCCTTGGTGCCAGTTCATCACAATCATTTGCATCTTATTTCTGGTGTAAGAATAAAGAATGGAGTGGTATTTCGGACAGCTGGGTTTTTTTATCAGGTTGGTGATGATTCTGAGAAATACATACTTGTACGGCAATATTTGCTAAATGTGTGCACATCATGAGTTGTGATTTCAATGAGCTTTTTTTCCAAACAAGTGGAAATTTTGGAGCAGAGATACTTTAAAATAGGGCTATTAGCTCCTATGTCTGTCTTTAAAAGTAGCACTGAATTCAATATAGTGGCTTAAATTTGTTTTACCTCAACTCAACAGAAAAAAAATGGGATAAGTACCTTAGTGGGAAGTGGTAAAGTAATAATTTGAAAAAATTCTCGTTAATTTTGGTGGGATGCTCTGTTTATGATGAGACTGAATGATACAGCTCTAGGTAAGGTTTTCCATGTTTTTGCATGCTCCCAGCTGCTTATATTCCGCAAGTGCATTCATTTTAAAATGTAGAATATAACCTCTTACACTGTATGTCCTGTTTACTTCAGTGAAACTTTGATTTCCAAACAAAAATTTCTTTGACATGGAAAAATAATTGCTTAAGTTTCATTGACTGAAAACAGGTACGTACTGCCTCAGCCTGCCTCTTTGGCTAGCCAACCCACAGATTCTGTGGTTAACACCAGTGCTGTGCAAAGCAGATCTCTGCCCTGTGCGGATTGCCTTATTAATTCTGTTCAGACCTTGCTTTCAAAAAAATCAGTGCAGTGGTGTTTTCTCATCTCTAACCAAATATTCATCATTAATCTACGTTGGAATACAGCATGGTTTGTGACATGACAGTAATGTATCTGACATAAGCAATCAGGTGAAACATTATTGTAAGGCAAGCAGGCCAGAGAAACAATTTAAAAAATTAATAAGGGAGTAAAATATGTGCATTTTGTATATTTGTTTTTCTTAAACAGTTTAGAAAGAAATTGTTTTCTATTTCAAGAACTCTCTGCATGCTGCCTGTAATATAACTGCCCTAGTGTGAACTGCCATCGTTCTAACAAGGGAGGAATGCTAAAGCTGTGGTTTTTAACTTCTTGGAGTACTTTCACTTCGACATGGAGAAAATATTGAGCAATAGTTTGATGATGATCCAATGCAGAAATACATACATTCATCTGTATGCAACATAATGGTGAATTTGGACTCAATATGAAGTTTCACATTTTTGCTAACCAGGGATAAACTGCTGATTTTAATAATTAGTCTTTATGTCATTAAAACAAGTGTCATCTGTACACAACATAATGGTGAATTTGGACTCCGATATGAAGTTTCGCATTTTTGCTAACCAGGGATAAACTGCTGATTTTAATAATTAGTCTTTATGTCATTAAAACAAGTGTTTTGGGGTTACTGTTTCCCTCTCTTGGTATTTGTCAACTTCAAGTTGATCCCCTTGACCTTGAGAAGAATACTTTTTGTGATGTTTTGAACTTCTCTCTTGATACAGAGTTATAGCTGTCCAGAATAAGAAAGGATAGATTCTACCTTTTAGTACACCTGCAAATTTTCATTTTGGAGTTAATTTATAAATGGAAAAAAAAAAAATCTTCACTTTAGCAGTGTTACACTGATTTAGTTTGGCTGAGAAACAGGTGAATGTTACAGCAAAAAGGCAAAGAAAATCTGTCACACATTCTTTGAGTAGTCTCTTCTGAATCTATTTGTTATGTTTTCCTTCACTTGTACATATTACACACAGTAAATTTTCCCTTTTTGAGGAAGGAATCATCAAAACAGTAACTGCTGAGAGGAAATGACAAATCAGATACTATTGCTTCTTGTATGTTTAAAATGTCATTTGTCATACGGATGTTTAGAGATCATTTGAAAACTAATGTGTATCAATGGAAAAGCTGTATAATTATAAAGTGCTTCTGATCTGGGACATTTGAACCCCAATCTTGACTATTTTTCATTTAAATTTCATGGCTAAGATTATTTGACAATATTTACTTGCCAGGATAAACTGTTGCCCACTCACAAGTGGCAATTATTACCACAGAATTTGAGTTTATTCAGAATAGAAGTTTAAGTTCAGACCAAGTTAATAACAACATATCCAGAAATGAATATAGGAAAAAATGATAAAGTAAAGTTTGTCAGATTTTACATGCAGCTACTTTTAATATGAAAACTTCTTTTATGTATGAAGAAGTAGCTGTATTGTATCTACCTGTAGCCATAAATGGCTTCATAGGGAAAGTAATATTAGGACAAACTCATATGATAGTCCTGCTCCCTCATTCTTCCACCCTTATTTTTAGCTAGATATGGTTACACTAGGCTTGACATTATTATACCAAAGTCATTTATTTGCTTGCCAAGTACTTTTTTTTTTTTTTGGGGGGGGGGGGGGGGGGGAAAACCCCAAAAACCAAAACCAAAAAAACCCTCCCACACATGAGAAAAACAAGCCAAAGGTGAGCATCTGGTTCTATAAGCCAGGATTGTTTGTTCTTGAAGAGATCCTTCCTGATGCAACTTCTGTGAATCACTGTCACGGGATGCTATCGAGGGGATATATTGCCTTTCACTTCCCCCAGTAAAGCAAGAAAAATCTTCATCACCCTCTTTCCAAACCTATTAATTTACCCCCAACTCGTGGAAGATTAGATAAAACACCTAGAATGATAAACCAGCAGAATTTGTAAGAGCTTGCTTGTGCCTGAATTTTTTGAAGGACTCATAATTTCTGCCAAGTTCTTTACCTCCACTTCAGCAGAATAGGAAATGTACTCTCTACATGGTAATGCATCTGGAAGTACTTCTTCAGGCAGTGTGTCTTCTGAAAGATGTCGTCTTTACTCTTCCGTCTGTGGGAAGTATGATTCAGTTTGCACGGCAGCTGTGGCTGCAATCTACTTTTGCAAATAAGCAAAACAACACTGAACTACTGTGATTTCTGTTAAGGAGCCGATGCCTTGCCACTGCTGTTGTTTCAGGTCTCTGTGCTTTGTTAAGACCTTGACACATACTGCTTTGAGGATTCAGAAATCATCTTGCCATTCAGGAGGGTCTCATTTGGTAAGTGAGATGGATGAAGTTTGACTGAAAAGAAATATTTTACTCTAAATGTCAGTCATGCCGTATATTCGTAAAGAAAACATGATACTTTAAAACTGGCTGCCCGCTGAGATTTAGGCAAGCTTTTGGAAGAGA
>NW_009630577.1:0-341 GCF_000690535.1 Cariama cristata
GAGGAAAAATAAGGCCAGGAATCAGGACATGGTCATAGGCAAAAAAGGGACAGGGAGTGGGAGAGAAATGTGGGGAGAGAAAAAAATAGCAACATGCTATAGGACAGAGAGGGAGAAATTAGAAAATACAGACAGGGAGTCAGACAGGGAAAGAAAGAGAAAGAAAAGATGTTGATGGATTAAAGACACAGAGGGAGGAATTTAAAAATGGGGCAGGGAGCTGGATAGAGAGCGATGGGGAGAGAGCGATAAGAGGAATTATGGGGAACTGCCCCCATTCCTTGAGCACTCCCCAGGAACTGCATGACCAGGAGATTCAAAAAATGTGCTGCCTGAAAAAG
>NW_009630577.1:375-816 GCF_000690535.1 Cariama cristata
ATCACCCTGCAGAGTGGCCAGGACTTGGGAAACGAAGCCCAGCTGGGAAGAAAAAAACCACCTAGCTGTTTTATTGTTTGTTTGCGTGTTGGTTTTGCTTTTCAAAGAATAGTATTTAAGCTCCAAATACCACCTGCAAGGAAAAAGGAGCCAGGCATGCCAGTTTGGTCACATTTAAATCCCGAACCCATTCAACAGCTGCACAAACCATTACTCGCTCCCGCTGCGCACACTCCACCACCTGCCTGCAGGTACAGGTAGCTGCCCTGTTTCTTGAGCGCTCCCCAGAAGTGGCACCACCAGGCACCTCAAAAAATCATCCTACCTGCAAAAACTTGAGCACAGCTTAGTTCTGGGCATTTTTTCCTCTGTTTAGGCCTGCTGATTAAAGACTCATCTGTCGAGAGACGGCTCAGGACCCCGCCACGGACGCCAGCCACG
>NW_009630578.1:0-7971 GCF_000690535.1 Cariama cristata
ATTAATACCTTATACCTTTTTTTTCATTATTGTTGTATGACTAAAGTAGTTTTAATTTCCAACCCATCAGTCTCTCTCCCTTTTCTCCATCCTTTCCCCTCCTGGGGGGAGGGAGGGGGTTAACAGAGAGGGTCTGCCGCCCGTTTTAAGTGCCGGCCCAGCCTTAAACGGTGACAACTTTGTATTCAAACCTAAGGTAGAGGATCCACTTATAACTATCTTTGATTCCCTGCTAAATTTCTGAGAGGGTTAATGCATTTTGCTAGATTCCTTCAGCTCTACTTGTCCCATGTAATTTTAAATGTATTTTAAATCATCACTCAATTGAAATGAGACCAAAACACAAAGTAAACGAGCAAATGAGCAGATGCATATACATACCTAGCATAAGACATACATATCTAGAAAATGAGGGAAGGCTAGTATCAGAGTAAATACTCCTTCAATCCAAAGGTACCATAACCTACAAGACCATCTTCCTCCTCTGAGGAAAACAAAACCAAAGCTCACGGGTCTTTTAAGCCTGGAACAGTCACCTCTTTTTGTCACTCTTACAAAATGCTGCCAAAAACTGCTGCCTCTTGAATAGCATCAACAGATGTGAAAGATATGGAAGTGTAAAGACAGTCTTCTCAGGAGCAGCTACTGAAGGATTTAAAGGTGTTAGTAAGCTTCCTCAACCAAAGAAAACGAAGTTTTGGAGGAGGCTCAATAATGGGCAACTGAGGAGGAGGTGTTTTTCAGAAGCATAAGTATCTTAAATTGATCAAGTGTTTTTATTCTAACTATTAAAGTTACATTAGATTTTTGAAAGGCATAGAGTTTTTGCTAGTTAATAGAAGACTATAGTGTCTGTTGGTTAGTAGAAATACAGTAATAAACTTTATGATGTACCAAGTCATTAAGATTAACTAAAGAATTGTTGTCTTGACAACTTGACAGCCACCAAGATATACTGGGGTAGAGCCATTGGACTCTGCATGACTGACATACAGCTCAAAAGATAAGGAAAGATTGGGTGACATAATATAGGTGCAGTCATGTTGAATGTGTCACTTACGGTACTTTGCATTAGTTAGCTAACAAATGCATGGGAGATAAAAGGGGTGTCCAAGGTTGGTATTTGATAATTGTTCACCCACTGAGACATTGTGATACCTGCCACTTCTGTTTCTGGCAAGCTGAATCTTTGAGTGAAAGTACAGGTGTATTTTGTTACTATTATTGACTTTGATTTTCATTTTCTTTAGTTTTTGGCTGTGAAAATGTACAGCTCAACAAGAAACTTTTTATGTTTGAAGTAATAAATATAACAAATGAATTTGGAATTGAATTCACTTCACCTTTACCTCAGCAGTCTCATGACAATGGCAAAGGCTGTTTTAAGGTAGAGCATCAGACCTAAATTTGGATTTAAAACACAAATGGAAAAAAATAGAAAGGAATAATTCTGTAATAGAAGGATTTGGAATAGAGTGAGGAAAACTTCTGTTTTTCAGCTGAACTTCTGGGTTTTGTACCTGTTATTAATTTTTCGTTTTTATTTCTTTATGCATTTATTTAATTTATTTTTCTGGCATCTTGCTCTAGCATCTATTTCCATATAAAATAACTTTTGCTTGTAAATATGCTGTAATCTGAATGATGGAGGCAATATGTATTGGAAAATTGTCTGATGAGTCAGCTCTACATTGTGTGCACACATGCGTGTGCATGTGCATGTATGTTTGTATGCTTACTCACACATTGTTTCTGCTTGTATGCATACAAACTAGTAAATATATTGTATAAATATTTGTGTCATAAATGTAGTCCTTGACCCAAGTATTTTCTTTATGGTCATAAAGATCTTACTGAGTTTTAAGTACATATAGTAAAATAATAGTACTAGGAAAAGTATATCTGTATTAAAACTTTAAAACGGTATATAACATGGCAGTTAATGAGAATCAGTGTCTTAGGAACATTTCATATGTTCGGAAACCTGTACTGTCTTTATCTTATTTTTTCCAACAGCAAAAAGTATCACTTAAAGTACAACTGCATATCTTATCTGCTTTTTTATGAAGGTTTTATATACAGATACGATTACTGCAACTTTGAAATAATGGAAAAGTTTACAAGACATTTTAAGTTTAATAACTACATTTTTTCCCAACAGTACTGACTAATAATGAAAGTGTTTAAATATTACTAACTTTTTAGCTTCATATGTTATAGGTATCAAAAGCAGTTGAAAATGCCTTAGGAGATTCTGGGGCATTAAAAATCTGAATTACTAACTTGGTTGGTGATATGCAGTTACATGAATTACGGTATGCTAACATATCCAAATTTTTCCAAAACTAAATCCTTATGAAATGCATTTTCTTTAATCACCTCACCATGAAAACAGTAAGAGAAGAAGCCATTTCTGTCAAGAAGTCAATTTTCTTGTATCTTTTCCTGGTTGGAAGCGGAGACAAAATGGGACTTATTCACAGGGCCAAATGGTGTTAAATATTTAGTCATATTACCAAAATTTAATAAAGTTTTACTTTGTGCTGATGACAGAGTTCTGAACTGTATTTATCAGTTGAAATAATTGGTGATTTTTTTGACAAATTTGTTTTCTGTGCGAGTAGTATAATACAAGTAATTTAGGAGAAATTTGCTATTTTATTTATTAGTTCTTATGAAATTATTATTATGTCTTACATTGTGTTGAGTTTCCAAGCCCTTGAACTCAATTCTTGCTTTTGTACTTACTCATGCCAGTAAGGCTCAAATACTTGAAAGAATACTGAAAGCAAACATGAAACAGCAATGTTACAGTTCTACTGAAATTTACTTTTGAATTCAAATGGATAGTCAAGGGAATTTAAGAAAATGGGGTTTGCCCATTCTAGCCCCCTTTTCAGTTCCAAACAGTGTCAAAGGGTTTTAGATCAAGTTAGACTCCAGCTCTGAATGTTTTTAAGTTCACAGACATCAAGCTACGCCACTGCCAACACTTTTCTTTACACATAAATGACTGCCTCTGAGAATAGGGTTTTCACAGACTTAAAGGCAAAACTTCACAGATGCTAGACTGTATAATTACCCAACTTTTACTTTTATAAAAAAAAAGGAAAATACTCTCCCACTATTTTTCAAGCATTTTTTCATGACATTGTGCAGTCCTAGAGCGCAACTCAATTAATCCCATTTTATCTAAAGAATAAAACAAATTTCTTTCACTTTTCAGTCTGGTCTTTTTTGCTTGCTGCCAATCTTATTGAACCTTTCTATGAGGGCCTGATGTAAACCCGAAAAAGCCAATGGGAAAAGTCCAACTAATATATGTTGTGTCTGGAATAGGTTTTTTTCAGAATCTTAATTTCAGTTCCACTTCAGTTCTACCCAAACTGATGATTATAGCCAACTGAAAAAAGACTGGAAACCTCAAATTTCAAAGGTTTGAAATTTGATTTGAAACAAACACAAACATATATTTTTTCAGAGATTACAATTATTCAATATCTCTGGGAATCCTACACTGCAGGTGGAGCTAGCTGTTTTGTCCATTCCCTGCTAAGCATACCTAGAATTTACAAAATGAATAACTACAGTAAGATTTACCAGCTCGTTGCAGGTTGAATTCCCTGCAGCAAATCAGCAGAAACTTCCAAAATTTTTCTCCAGATACACTTATGAGAGACCTGCCTTAACATTTCAAAAGCTCAGAAACCCTGAAAATACTAATAAACAAACAACCTTTTCTTTTTCTTTCTCTTTTTTTTTTTTTTTTTATTTTTTCAATGGAACACCATTTTCATCTTAAAATGAAGTTCCTTTCCTGCAGTCCAACTAAACTCTACCTAGGTTCACAAAATAGGCATCACCTGCACCTGAACGCTATGGTTCATTTTGATCATCTTTCAGAGCAGTTAGTAAAATAGCCTCTAAGACATTGGGAAGCTAAAATCAAGTCCTAGTTCTGCTTGAGAGTATTTCAGTTTAAGCTGCTTCTTAGGAGTCTGCCAGAACTATGCCCCTAACATAAATCGCTTCCGCATTTTCTGTGGAGAATCAGTCCATTTAACACCATTAAATATTTAAATCCTTAAATAATCAAAGAAAAGAGGAGAGTTTGATCTTTAGTCAGGTGATTATAACATATCCTTAGCAGAAGGAACTGTTGGATTTGTCATTATTCCAATAAATTCCTAAAATAAATAGAAAAACGGAGTGACTTATTCACTGACACAGTTCAAGGCTACGTATCTTAAGTGGCATCCAATACAAGGTGCTTGTGATGCAGAAATATACAAAGATCAAGATGTCCCTATTTTGTTTTGCTTTATTTTGATTTCTGTAAGCTTCATCAACCGTTTAAGTCAGCAAATTCTTGTGGCCCCCAATCATAAGCTTTCTTCATGTGTTGCATAGGAAGTCAGCAGTCCTTGGCATCATCACTTCTATGAACTAACACCTCAGACAACCACATGCTAGAATGTGATACCAGGTATTTCTAAGGTCACATATGTTGTCATGAAAGTTCAGTTTTTTCCACTCTCAGGTATATGTGATGATTGCATACTGAAAAGCTAACTCTTGTCCCTTACACTTACATAAATATTTAGAATACCTTGCTGCTTTTCTGCTAGTAAGAGGCAACATTAGGGATGCACATCAGGCAGAATGTTATCTCCTCCCATTATCAGATGTTATGTCTACATTATTGCTTCCTGTGCAATTGCACATAATGGATGGCTGTTGTTCCTTTACATCAGATAATATATATTAAATACCAAACAATTCTGAATAAAGCCACAGCTATATCTTAAAAAAACCCAATTGAATGAATGGAAATAGAGCTAGTATGATCTCAACCACATTGTTCCAATTAAAAATACTAAAAGAAGTATTAAGTAGATTTGATGCAGAATTTTCAATCAAAAATATTCATATCCCTTAGCGTTTATACAATTTGCTTTGAGAAATTCATTTTTTCAATAAATTATTAATCTTGAAATACTAAATTTCTCATCATCTTGAATTAGAATATTTCAGTCTTGAAGCACAAATTATCTCACAATTCACAACTGTGTTAGTCTGCCTTTCCCAGCAGTTAACTGCTGGAGAACCTTGGGGTCCCTGGAAGACTATATTTTTCGTCAGTTGTTACATGATGGAATTCATTATGACTACAGCAGAAGAGGTCACATAATCTTGTCAGAGGCAAAAGGAGTAACAAGTCCTGACCTGTAGTATTAAAACCAATTTACAGATTCCACAGACTAAAGTGAAGTCTTCTGGATGAATTCAAGAAAGCAATATGAACTGAACTAAAAATAATTTTTACTTGTATGTATACCAAATCAGTATGATATAACTAAAAATCACCTTAGCATTACTGAAGATACAGTGCTGAATGTCCATCCTATGAAAAATGCTTTATTATAGCATGAAGATTAATGTTAAAATGCTGAATTTCCTTTATATAGTAGAATTTGCAAATATTGATCTGTTCTAATTTTAACACTGTTTTCATCAACAGAAATATTGTGAAAAGATACACAAGCATGATATCAAGTGAACTGGACTGACATTCTGTATTGGCATTCAGTACAGTCTAGATGTGAGGGAAGAAAGTATTTAGCTTTCTCAGGGTTTGATATAGCATGATACCTAAGGATGCGTAAGTCCCTTCATAATAATGTATCAGACTGAAAACTTCATGGAGTGGATTGACGAATAGTTTCAAATCCTGCTGCTCTTGGTCTGCCATCTCTATAAACTGGTTGTTGTATAGGTAGCTGGGTGCTTCAGATATAGCGCAAAACTCACTTAACAAGTAGATAAGCAACTCACAGCCTGCCTGTAAGTAGTTCAATATGACTATAGTCATCAGTCATTGTGCTTCAGGAATGCTTCATACGAAAGAAGATGGTCTTGTGTTCCATACCAAAGCCTTCTCGCAAGACCCTGGGAATGCGTCTCATTCTTTTCTAGTTCACAGTGCTAAAATACATAGAGACAATAGTACCATCTTCCTTCAACTTTGTCTCTTGAGATTTTAAACTCTGACAGTAAAAAATTAAGAATGGGTAAGTTGGGAACATGAAGTTAACTTTTACCTTATAGATGTCCCTGTAGTACAATTGCACATGACAGAAACTCTTGGAAAGATGTTTACATTAAGCATTCTTTTTATTGAGGAAAAGATGCAATCAGAGAATGAATAATGAATAGTTAGTTGCTTAACTTCAAGTGGTAATGATATTCTACTGGAAGAACATATATAATCTAAATAAGCAAAATGTATTAGATCACTAATGTATTTTAAAATAGTAATTTTTGAAGAGCTAAGAACTTTAATGAACAAATCAGAAGGGAGAAAAGCTAAATAATAAAAATAATGAGTACTTGTGAGAAATGCTAAAAAAATAAGTGCAACCAAATCCTTAATGCTGGCCGAAATCCAGGATGAGGTCCACACTCCATCCAGATGGATTTGAAGACAGCCATCATCCAAATGTGCCTACCATTAACACTGATAGGTCAAAAGGACTGCATGTGGGCAAGCCACAATGGGACATGCTATGAATATAGATCCCCCCATCTCTCTGTTGCTCTTTTTGGTAACTGTATGCAAGAGAAACAAACCCAACAATTTATAAAAAAGCTAGCGATGAGAAGGCATTTGGGCTCTAATCTGCCTGTGTTTCTGACTCAAAGTACATGGGGACAGGAAGGAGCTGGTTCCCAAAATCTGCGTCCTTTTCAGAAGCTGCACTTCTCTCAGGTACACAAAGCGTATCTAACAGTTGTAGACAGAAAAAGTTTACAGAACAGAGATCATTGAGACATTATTTTGATCATATGTTCATCACAGCACAGTTTTCATAAGACACGCTACATTGTCTCACACACAAAGAAAAAAAATTCTACAGAATTCTTACAAGTTACGAGATTGTTCCTTCCTTTTGTTTAACTTCAAAATTAGAAAAGCTCAAGTAATGGGAGTACCCATCTCCAAGATAATGCAACAACGAAAGACTGTTTCATTAAAATTACAAGCCACAGTACAGCTTAAGAGTTTGCTTAATGGATACTGACTTGGGAATCACAAATAGTCTCAGTTAGTATTCAGTTACAATGACAGCATGCAGAAGTCCCCTACTTACAAAGTACCCTAGTTCATGATAGTTTATTATTTTCTTGTCTATAAATACACTGAATTTCCTACTTATGCAATATGACCATTAGTTTCCTGGATACTCACTGTATGTGAATGAACCATACTGCTCTTTTTTTGCTGTCTCTAGTACGTGTAATTGGTGCTGCCTCTGTGAACCTGCTTGAATCTTTGAGAAAATTAGATGGCTTGTGAGGATAAGATAGGTCAGTGTCACTGAGAGTATCAGCATGACAAGGCCAGACCCAGACCTGGAATATCACCATTGCCAAGGTAAGTGATTAGGAGAGACCAAAGGCATGAACATAGCAGAAATTCTGAATTAAACAGACATAGATAGGTGAATTCTTTTGGCAGAGGAAGTTTTTTCATCAAGATGTGTGCAACTTGAGTTTGCAGGCACCTCTCTTTAAAGGGAAAATTGCTTCTGCTGTTTTGTGTCCTAAGGTAAACCGCCTGCCAAGTTGCCTTGGGCAAACTTCCTCTTCATTTGAATCATTAGGGTGTATATTGGTGTGGTGTGGCTAGATGCCAGGTGCCCACCAAAGCCGCTCTATCATTTCCCGTCCTCAGCTGGACAGGGGAGAGAAAATACAACGGAAGGCTCCTGGGTCGACATAAGGACAGGCAGAGATCACTCACCAGTTATTGTCATGGGCAAAACAGACTAAACTGGGGGAAAACTAATTTAATTTATTACCAATCTAATCAGAGTAGGATAATGAGAAATAAAACCAAATCTTGAAACACCTTCCCTTCATCTCTCTCTTCTTCCCAGCGTTAACTTCACTCCTGATTTTCTCTACCTC
>NW_009630579.1:0-24509 GCF_000690535.1 Cariama cristata
GTTTTTATTTCTCATTATACTACTCTGATGTGATTGGCAATAATTGAAACTAATTTCCTCAAGTCGAGCCTGTTTTGCCCATGACAGTAGTTGGTGAGTGATCTCTCCCTGTCCTTATCTCAACCCATGAGCCTTTCATTATATTTTCTCTCTCCTGTCCAGCTGAGGAGGGGAGTAACAGAGCAGCTTTGGTGGGCACCTGGCATCCAGCCAGAGTCAACCCACCACAATTTAAAGCATTCAGTTTTTTCCGTGCAGCTACATACAGTTTCATCTGCAGAGATTTGGCTGCTATGCAGTCCTCTGCACAACATAGTAGTGAGAGAGCTTGGTTGACTGGAGAGGATCAGGCTTTACGCCACCAAATTTAGTGATAAATGTTAAAATTATATCTGATAAGTATGGCATCAGACAGTACCAGTTCAGCGCTATTTTTTTTGTTTTTCTACACAACAGCTGAGTGGAAAGAGCTGAGTGGTTTTGCTTACGTTGCGGCTGCTCCCAGTTGATGTCTCTGTTACCACCCAGCAAGTGTAACAGAGAACTGGCTGCAACAGATTGCCTGTTACTGCACTCCTCAACTGGTAGAGAGCAGTGGATTACAGTATTTTTAGAATAAATGAGGGTAAAAGCCACACTGTAGTTTTAGAGCGCAAAATCTGGGGTTAAATTCTACTGTTAAAGGAAATGTGTGGCATTTCCCACTAAGTTACACTGTATAACAAGAATGAGGAATGAACATCTGTCATATGTAAAAAGAAGTAATGCAGAGTTATCCTCTATGCATGGAATAAATATATTCCATAATACAAATTCAGTTCATGAAGATGGATGATATTTCATCTTATGCCTATCAGAGATTTCTATATGCTTAAGTCATGTAATTTTGCCTGTTTGAAAATGTTGGCAGGAATTAATTTTTTACTAAAAAGCATAAGTACATCCATTTGCTTTACTTAAAAAGCAAAACAAAATTATTACCAGGCATTGCCTCTGTTGTAGCAGAAGTCTTATCATCATGCTTGCAATTAACAAATGTCTTGTCTTAAAATAAAGTATTTAACAGTAGAAGAGAATGCAATAGGGAAGTGCAATCAGTGATGGAGGTAGATCTCTCTCTTGAAAGTAACTTTAATGTTTGTTGAAATCAAGAAGTGACAGTGAGATAATGCAGGGATGCAAAGAGAGCGGTAGGACAGCCGAAATAACAGGCTAAAGGAGGATCTTTACAGGGTTTTTGGGATATGTGTAAGTGGAGATTAAATTTGCCATGGCCTCGGACAATGCCCCGACCCAACAAGAGAGGCAGTGGTCATGGTCTGTTGCAGAAATGTATATACCTGTATGTCCTCTGCAGGAGTGGGTAACAGCTGGTGTGCATGGGTGGGATTACCAAGGAAAGGAACCACAGTTCCAACAGAGCCATGAAGAAGAAATGGCAGGGGAAATTAAAGTTTTTCTAAATATGTACTAAGAGAAAGATCAAAAAGTAGAAAATGATCCAACAGAAGACTGACTTATACTAGCAAAAGAAGGGCAAGATTTCAAGGAAAACCACATAGACTAGGAAGGAGATTTTATTAGGAAAAGATGGCTACAAATGCAAAGGATGTGCTTCATCATCCAAGAACTCTTCACATTGTCATATCTGTGTAACAATAAATTGTGTTTATGACCAGAAGGACTCGTGAGATATTCTGTTGCTCTGTGGGTTTGCTGAGATCTGATTTTTGCAGATAGCTAGAGGAGTATGTCCCTGAATGTTGCATTTCTCCCATAGTCTCTTAAAGGCTTTTTGTAGAGAAACTGTCATGATGCATGTCAGAAAACCAACCACACCAGAAAATTTTTAGCTTTACATAAGAGAATATGTTTTTTGGTTTTGCTAAACATAAAAACAGGAAACATAAGCCTGTTAGTAAAAGAAGGAGCAAAAAAGAACATGAACAATTTGAAAATAAAATCACAGCAGAAAACTTTTTTGACAACAGAGCTAAGTTAATTTGCTATCATACAGAAATAGTCTAATCTTTCACTCTGCTTCCTCTGGATATTGTCTTGCAAAGAGTTTTATATATATACATGTATTTTTTTTAACATTGCCCCTTTGCTATTACAATATGTCAGAACTTTTCTTTACAGGTGTTTTTATTTTCAGATTACCAATACTGAAAGTTAAAATTCCAGTAAAATTAATGATATGCTGTGGGTTGTCTAACAAAGGGTATTGCTTGATTTTTTTTCCAGAAGAGTGATATTTCTAAGGCAAATGTGAGAAGAGAGATTTGTCTGAATAGTCAATTTATTGTTTCATCTTGTCACTGAAAAGATCAGCAATGAGTATGTCTCTGGTCCTAAGTGCTGTCTATTCACAGAGGACTTCACATCAACTGATTTTTAATGATAGAGTAATCAATAACTTTTTGGGGTTTTGCTGATCTTGCAGATAGTTCACACTATTGAACAGATACCTACAGTCCCTGTGGGTTATTAATGGATGCCAAGATGAGGTGTTTTTTGACCTCAACAGCAACATCTGTCTGCAAGGCCTTCATGGTTCATCTGTGTTCTACTCTTTTTTAACTTTATGGATTTTTAAATTAGTCATCTACTTGCATCCATTTGAACCACTCATTTCACACGTACCACACATTTCCAAGTATCTGGTTTCCGGTTTGCTGACTTCGTGGAAGTCTTTATACTTAATTTCCATTCTAAGGTGGTTTAAAAAATTAAAATGCTGAACAATTTCTGTTATTTCCTTTGTTCAGCAAAAAAAAATGCCAGACTATGTCTGTCTTTCCTATGTTGTGAAGCTGCTTTGTTGGTGCTGTGGGAATGAGCTGAAGTTTTCACTCCAAAATTCTCTAGACATTTGTCCATAGATTCATATATCAGCTTAATATTGTGTATGTTTTATGTTGTCTTTGTGCAAAAGTGAAGAAAATTAAATAGCATCAGAAAACTGAGGCCCATATGAAAATGTTGGGCTTTATTCTGTGTGTATAAGCACTACTGGAGATGGGTAGTTCTGTCATGTTTATGGGTTGTACCCTAAGATTGTGGTACAGAGCCTTCTTTCTCTGCCATTTACAGCTGGTGGTACCCTTGGCAACTTACATCATTAGCAGTAGGAAGGCTGAATTTATCATAGTAGCATCAGAAGGTCACTCTTAATGCAGAAACTTGCTGGCATTTCTTGCTGCTTCTTCATCCCATGCACAGCATGCCTGACGAGTGACGAAAGACAGAGACAGAGAAAACATCACTAAGAAATAACAGAGGAGCCATGTGGTAATATGTACAGCCAGGTTGGCTCACATCAGTGGTTTTTTTGTTTTTTGTTTTTTTTTGGTAGTCTAGCAGTTTCTCACCAATAATGGCTAATCTCATGTGTGTCAGGATGAAGCCCTGTTGTAGGTAATAATACAATAACCAGCCCTCTGGATACATTCCTTACTGCTCTTTGATGTTGATTGGATCTCTAGAGGGTAAGTAAGTTATGACTGTAGCTCTTTCCAAACAGTTTTTGGTTTGGGGTTGTGGGTTTTGAGTTTGATTGGTTGGTTGGTTTTTTGGTTTTAGTTTTTTGGGGTTTTTTGGTGTTGTGGGTTTTTTTTAATTATTTGCTGTTATTATTTATTATTTACTGTTACAGCTCTTAATACTAAGGTTATAGACAACCTTCAGGTTGAGATTTTGAAGAAGATGGAGATACTTAGATGCACGGGTCTCATTGGGAGGTATCATTGAAAATCCCAACACTAATAGATAAGTAATAGTAGGGTTTGAGTTTCACCAGGACAGCCAAACCAGGGTTGTTTTGTTTGTTTGTTTGTTTGTTTTCTGTTTAACTTCTGAATTTTTCACCCACGCTAGCACTGTGGACAGAGTGTGATCAGCTAGCACATATTAATACACTGCTAGCGGCATGTCTGAATTTGTTTCTTCTATATCCCATGCCTAACATCGTGAGGTCCCATTACCTGATTCATCTGCTTTCTCATAGAATGGATTTTTCTGATATAGGTAATATTTTAGGTTAGGAATGGCCAACAGATGTCTAGATGCTGAGTTTGTGCCAAGCAGCTATGGGGCAGAATTACTGCGTTTGTTTTACCCTCCAGTCACTTACCAGGAGGAGTCAAACAGCCTGGCATCCAGCAAGCATTGCACTGGCTGCTGCATCCTTGGGAAACAGGAAGAAATAAGTGATGCTCAAGTGAACATTATGTTGTAGTGATGTAGCTGTGCTTGTAAACCTCTTCATCTGTCCTGTATTTTAATTATGCTGCAGGGCTCCCCAGTGAGGCAGGTAAAGCAATATATAAAAATTATTCTATCTGGTAGAAAACAGAGCCACATCTTTGGAAAAATACAGTGCTATCATTTAAAAGCAGTATGTGAAAATGTGGTAAGAAAAATCTGATGGTTAGTTAAAAGGCAGGGAAGTGGGTTGTAAATTAGGCAGGACATTGTTACTTCAGTTGCCATTTTCCCTGGACGCTGGTGCCAACCTGTCTGCTTATGCAGAACAGAGGCCTGGGATCTAATCTGGAATGACCAGGAGTCAGCACTTCAGTGTTACGGCTTTGATGAGGTTTACCTAAGTCTCTCTACCTTTTTAGCTGTAACTGTTAAGTTTTATATCATTCATCTATTAGATGTTACTGTGCATGTAAATTTCTGGGTGGACAGTTGGGTGATGAGTCTTTCTGGTTCTGTAGAAAGCTGGATGTGACAGATGTTTCACCTCCAGCCACACTGCGATCCAAGGGCCTCTCCCACTCATTTCCAGTTTGTTTTTTTTTATGTCTTGTAACTTACTAACGCCATATGTAAGCTCTGGGGATGTGTACCAACCTTTCACCTCTCCTGCCATCCTTTTTAGGGTGAATTAACATTGTTCTGCATGAACAGATGAGCCTAATGAGCCTGAGTCTTTCAGGAGTGGTGAAGGTGATCAAGCTGTTCTCCATGCTGTGTTCTTTAATCACTGCAGACTTCCACGTTCAATCTCCATAAGCAGTAATTGCTTCTTATGCCACTGAGACAGGCATGAATAAACAAATGTATTTTTGACCCTGCCCAGGCAAATTTGCAGTTTAGTAACTCTGTGAGGGATCCCAAGAAATTTGATGTGCATCTTATGACATTTATGAAAGCTGGAGGAACGGACATCTCACAGGGCAAACCTAGGCTGCTGATCTGCAACTATGGCAGCATATACTCCATGCAACCCCTAAAACCTAGTAGCGTCTCAAGGTTTCAGTGCAAAAGCATTTGAGATGTGATGGATTGTACGACTGCCATATAAGATCATTCAGGGCAGTGTCTATGAAAAGGTGACTGAATTCAAAGCGCTCTGTACTCCAGAGGCCAGGCTGGAGAGTTTGGCTCTTTGCAGCAATCCTATTGACCAGAATTCTATTCTTGGACTTCACAGGGGCTTGCTGCTTGTCCTCAATAAGTCAGTGGTTAGCAGTGTGACTGTGGGCAAGCCATTTCACCTTGTTATTTCCTCTCCCACCCTTTGTCTGTCTTGTCTGTTTAGGCTGTAAATAAAATGTTTCTTCAGGACAGCGACTTGTCTCTTAGGATGTATTTGTTCAGCAAGTACAAATAAGATCAAGGCCCCATGGCTGGGGTTTCTATGTGCTCCCACAACATGAATAATAAATAATAGCAGAGGTAAACTGATTGTGTTAGTACCATTTATCTGCGGAGGTATTATTCAATGAGACAACAAAGGAATAGAGCGGGAATGTTCCTGAGCATTGCAGTAGAAAACGATAATTTCAAAATTTTTTTTTTTTTTTTTTTTTTTACGGAGCAGATGTCTGTTTGCAATTGATGCAAAGATTGCTTTTCATACTGCATTAGTGTGGTAACAGCAGTGCATTTAATCTCATATATGGAAATTTTGTTGTTACTGTTTTAGTAAGAGTAAAAGAATAAAAAATGCTACTTTTCTTGAGATAAATGCAGAAGGACCCCTCACTATCCAGGAGGGTTTGACAGTAGCCAAGATTTAAACCTTTTGAGTATTGTGAGTGCTATCTGCTTCTACAGAAAGACAGTCTCATTTCCCTCTGGGAATTCTGATACCAGCCACACAGTCTTTAAAACTATGCACGGCTGGATGTTAATGTTGCTATGTATAGGCTTTGAAGTGATTGAACTGCAACCAGAACTTAGCCTTTAATCACTACTTTGATCTGTGGCTGTGCTACAGAATCAGTTACAAATGTGTCTCAAATCTGTAAAACTAAAATTCTGCAGGACTACTATGTGTCACTGTTTCAGAAACAGTGCAAATGATGGCATTTGTGAATCAAAGTCAAATCCGAGGGGAAATGTATGGGAAGTTGCTAGAGACTCTGAAATAATCTCTAATCTATTTGTTCTGTACTGTTTCTTAAGATAGAGCTAAGAAAACTCTAAAGACGTGGTCAACTTTCTATGTGTTTACTTCCAAATTAAGAGAGAAAAAAATAAGTTCCTCATGGGACAGCTATGAAAGCATTGATATTGTTGCATGTATTTATTTTTTATAAAATAAGGATAGTTTTTTCAAGTGTTTATCATCAGCCTATATCTACTTGGCTGACTTCTGCAGTCAAACTTCCAGCATTAACTGCACAAACTGAATTAGTTCAGTACTGATTATTTCCTTAAAAGCTGCCATAGAGTTCATTCTTGTCTCCACAGAAATAACTGCCAAAGACCCATTTGATGACTTCAAGGAAGTCAGTATTTTACTGTTTTTCTCTTCCACTGTGGCTGATGAGCCAAGTGAAAATCTCATATCTGATAAACCACAGAAACAGTGAAGGATTATGTGCTCAAAGTTTTGTTATCTACACAAATAAAACCAGGACAAATATATATTTTCACAAAACTTTTCTTAGTTACGGTAAGCATGGGGATTACTTAGAACTACAGCAGGAAGAAATATTTAAAATAGACTTTTTAAATTAATTCTTTACTTGGAAAATCCAATTATTTGTTGTTTCTGAGCATATTTGTGTTGCAAACAAAAAGATCATTATTGCATGAAGGAACTTTCATGTCTATAGTTGAAACAAGGTGGAAAGACATGAAGGACATGCTCAGCAATGTGGTAATGTTATTTGGTTTTGGAGGTTCCTTGAGGTGTAGACCAGAAACCATTCTGGAAGGTAGACAAGTATGCAGTTTGCCAGTTTAAAGAGGGTTTATTTCTTCCTTCTCAAAATTTGTAGTCAAAAGCCATCAAATGGTTAGAGATGGTAAATTTTAACTGTTCTGTAAACATTTTGATACATTAGTGGAGTGAAACAAATAAATGAGGGAGAAGAACAGATATAGGAAACTAGATACACTTGTGTCTGCCTAACACACCTCACACATTCTCTAGAAAAGCTGAATGACTGCTGTGTGAAATCAACAGCAGAGTCCCAAATGTCTGTAGATGAGACCCTAATTCACCACTTCTTTTCAGGATAGGAACTCTGAAGTGGTATCTGCATGTTCTTGTACTGATTTGTCTGAATCAAGTTGTTTTTTGAGGGAGAGATATAAGATTGTTGGGCAGTCAGAACATCCATGGTGTGAGCATAGACCTCTACTGTGAGAAGTACTTTCTGTCTTATTTAAAACTAAACACTGAAGTTAAAAGAGAAAGGAACAATTGACCTCACTGTACTCTGAAGAACACCAGAGTAAATCTCGACTAATTGTGTTGCTTTTGTGGATTTATTCTGGATTTTCACTGCTGTGCCCAAGAGGTAAGACCAAATTTTGAGCCAGTCACTTGGGACTTCAGTTGAAATACTGACCACAGCAAAAAGGATAGAATGATTATTTCAACTGGCGTCAAATAAGCCTCCCTATTTTATAATACATATTACAGTTCGTCTTCATCTTAATAGGTTTCGCATTCCTTTGGTTACAGTTTTCATGTTTTATTTTGCCAAATCCCAGTTTAAGGTTAGCTGTATCGTCCTTGTTGCCCAAGGGAATAGAAGACAATTTTGAGCATATTCACTCATCTGATTTTGAAAAGAATATAGCATTACTGTTCTTTATCTGAGTCTCTTTACTCCAAAAAAGGGGAGAAACAGACATAAGATATCGTGATATGACAGAATATTTGACTTTGGGAGATGCTTCCTCTCAGCTGTGACGTTATCTGTCACTATATGCCTTACAATGTTAATTTCTTTACTCAGTATATTAATCACTGTTTTTTTTTTTCAATTTTTATCACTAAGTGACTTTAAAATGAAGATTTCACTCTCAATTATAATACTAGAAAAAGTAATAAGTGGAAACATGATCATTATTAAAATTTCTGTTAGCATCTTCAAATACAACTTGCTTTGTTATTAAATAAAATATTATTATATTAATATTGCAGCAGTATTTGAAATTACTGTATGTACTGTACAGACAAAGCCTCAATTCTTTTGAATGCTCCACTCATATATGGGGAAGTAGTTTGATGAAATACATAGCTAGACGTAGTGTTAGAATTGAGCTTAAACAGATAAAGGAGGCATTGTTGTCTTGCTTTATGGAGGAACACTGGGAGAGAGGTGACATGCTGAAATTTAAAGATGGAACCTGAGGCAGAACTTGAAATAAATTGATACCCCAAAGTCCTGCTCCAGTGCTGTACGCTGTATGTCTTGTCATCCTTTCCAGAGTCACTGCCTGTTTCACTTTGAAAAACCAATTAGAGAAGACCAAAATAAGTTGCTAAGATCTGTCACGTGGACTTCTGCAGAACTGACTTCTCTTAAAGTGTCTCCTGGTGACTCTGAGAGCCTCCTAACTCGGGACACTGGATAACTACAGGATTGGGAATAGCTCTTGATACTTATCCCGCCTCATCATGTCAGAAAGACTTGTTGCCCTCGGTTAGACCCTGATGCATCTGTGCTATTGCAACCAGAGAGCAGAGTTTCCTGGGGAGGTGGTGCAGCTCGAAGCTGTGATCACTTTTCATCTCTAGAAATTGGAGTCCTGCAGCAGGCAGCACCGCCGAGTGTGGAATTTTGTTTGTGCTGCTGCTTCTATTGCAAACACAGCAGGGGAATGATCTTGGGTGTTGTTAGTACTCAAATAATTTTGCTCTTTTCCACAGACCCATAGGGAAGACCGTAGGGCTTACCTCTGGAAGGTGAAAGGTTCATCATTCTCATTAGAGAGTAAAAAAGAAAAAGAGTACAACTTTGGCTACTTTGGCTCAAATGTTTTTCAAAAAAACATTATACCTAACAGGAAACTGTCAGTAGGAATAAGAATTCAGAGGGCCTTTATCTTCCATAATTTAATTTTATTGTATTTGTAGACTTGAAAATAGATTCTGGCTGCTGAGGATTGAAAGGTATTGCCCTAAACTTCAGATAGTGAGCTCAAGGAGCCTTTCAAAGAAAACAAACATACATGCACACAAAAAGCAATATAGTTTAAAGGTTAGGATTTCTTCTCAATTTCAAGGTTTCTTTGTATCTTTGCCCTAGCATGATTGTGTTCCCCAGCTGACAGTGTTAGCTCCGAAAAATATTCTACTCCTGTGAAAGTCATCTGGCCTCTTCAAGTTGAGCTGCCCTTTCATAGATTTAGGTCTGATGGGCATGATAAATGAACCCTGTTGAACATGAAAGAGAGAAGAGAGGCTTCCTAAAAAATAATAATAAAAAACCAAACAGACTTTCATGTCCCAGTTAGTCCTTTGTTGCACTTAGCATTACAGCTGTCCCAGGCAGGATGCACAAAATTGCCGGATCTCTGCAAAAATGTGGCAAATATCAGGAGGTGTCTCAGAAGGTTAGAAAAAAAAAAAAGCATATTGCTCATTTGGACTATGGCTTGGTAAAATCTCTCCACTTTTGCTCTCAAATGTGACTAGGCTCATTGAATAGTTTGCTGGACACTAAGAGGTTGCCACAAGTGTTCAGGTGCAAGCTGATACTTTAAAATAAGAATACAGCTGTGCATGACAGACTGAATTTGTTCACTTGTCATACAGTACGTAGCAGTTGTGTTTGTTTCCCATCCTATACTAATAATACCTAAACAACAGTTACTCACATTTGTATTCAGTCAAATACAATCAATAGACATCTGTTTGTACATGAATGACTCTACACTGGTACCTGTTTACTGCTAATTAAGCTTCATTAGTGATTAGTTTGTCTTCAGAAGGGGAAAAAAACCTCTGTAATTAAGGGCTAGCATATCATGAGGTCCCATATTTTAACTTTTCAGAACTTGCATTCTAACAGGACCATTAGTCTGCAGTACATTTGTCTGTATTTAAGTGTAACTACATTTCCTTGAAAAGACCATCTGTTCATAAAGACCATCTTTTTCATGCTCCCTGCAGTAAATTTTAGAGAGTGGTAGAATTAGCAAAGGACTGTATTTAAATGAGAATATATGTGGATTGAAACTATGTAAAGCTGTTCTGTACACATTAGAATGGTTCTGTGCTGGAAAGATTGTGATTATCTTCCTCCTTTACTTTTACAGAGTTTTTTTTATCTGCACTGAATTCTGCCACCTTTGACTGAGTAATTTTTTTCCTTCTACCGACACCTGAATGGAATGTACCAAGTGGCAAATTACTCGAGCAGTGATTGTGGTGAAGCTGTTTTTACTGTGTAGAAAATGAAGCACTTCTAATTTCACTTTGCTTGTACTGATTGTAAATAGTCACATTATAAACCTGCAGCGTAAAGGTCTGAATTCTACCCTACCACAGTAACACTGAGTGCTGCTTTATTCTACAAATAGTCCTATTGTAGAGTTAGGTGCTACTCGGTTTTAGAGTGGCCTGGATGAACAGCAGGTTGTTCTCCTTTAAATAAACAATTCTGTTCAATTTAATCCTATGCATAAACTGAAAGAGTAGACTAAACTGAATGTCAATGAGACAGAACTCCACCATCCGTGAAAGAATCTGAAATGCCCCCAGTGAGGTTTGCAGTATAAAAAAATGCACAGAAGTGCTGTAAATGTTGGTAATGTTTTTATATTACACAAAACAGATTAAGTATTCCTGCTACTTCAATGTAGATTATGCAAGTACAGCCCTTCATGACCTGCACAGACATAACCATGGCAATAGAGAGCAAATAAGATAACATTCTTATCCAGAATTCAGACAAGAGGATAAATGTTAACTCCACGCAAGAGTTAAGATAAACATTTTTGTTGTTGTTTAATGATTTATTTCTTATACCAACTGAAGTATGTATATTGGGCTTTATTAGAAACCTGAGCAAAACGCAGAATAATTGCAACCAGAAATAATGAACTCAGCAATGTTGAAGTACTTGGAACATGGTTTATTTTTTTCCCCCCAAAATGAAGGGAAAATTGCAAAGGAAATTCTTGTCATTAGTTAATAGCTTCTTCTCAAGCAGTAAAATTGGTGTAACCAACGGAAGAGAATCCTCTGGCCATTAGCTCTGTTGAATTGTCTCATGGAAGTAAATTACAGTATATCAGACATAACAAGTCAGTGTTGTATGGAGCACCTAAGTGACAGCACTGTACTATGGAAGTTATCAAACCTTCAATATCAATATGACCTACTGTATACTCTTATCAGAAGAATATGCATCTCTTCTATGACAAGATACCCCCTGTCAGAGAGACTGCCAAACAATTTTATTGTCTGTGTTCTCCACATACTGTTCTCCAGAGGAGATTCCCATAGTACATGAGTTATGCATAAATGTAAAAAGAATTTCCATTTTATTAGGAATTATTTCTTCCAACAAAATATGCAGGGTTAATGAAAAAAAGACCTGGGACAACTTATTCACAAATAGTATATCTCGTTAGATTTCAGGTGAATCACGTTTTTACAGAGCCTTTTTATTCACTATTTCCAGAATCTTAATATGGATATGATTTTTCATGTGAAAATAAAAGACATTAGTGTTACGGTGTCTGATCCAAAGCTCTGGTATGATATCCAATGGTCTTCTGTAACATTTGAACCGGACCCACACTTGGATAATATTGCCATACCAAAATGCAGTTCATACAAAAGTTTGCTAAGGGCAAAACCAGCCTGTTTAATGCTTCTAAAGCATGAAGCCACAGTAAGGGTATGTAATGATTTGTCTGATTTTTTTCCTTAGCCATTTGTGAAAGGTGTAAGTCACAATCACAGAAGGTAACATAAGGCCTTTGGCTACCTGTTCTTTAAGATAGTTGCAAGTGAGCTCTGCCTGAGGTGCAGGTCAGGGGGATGCAAGGCAGCACTGGTCCAAAGGCCCTGAGACTGTGCTAGTATCATGCTGAGTGCAAGCTAATAAACCCAGCAAGTTTGGGCCACGTACCCTGTAAACGTGGTCATGGTGCTTGAATCCGTGCTGGCCTGCATCCCACCTTCTGGGCATGCAAACAATGAGTTCCCATCTGTCTTCAAAAGACTGTAGAGAGAACCACAGCTGGAGGATGAGGGGTTTTCCAGGGAAAGATTTGTCACTTTTATGGTTGGCAGCAGGTATTTTCCCCCTTTTGAACTGGAACCATTTTTGAAGGCTTCTTTTTCTATAAGTGGGTTGATAAACTATAGAGCATGGTAATTAAAGTGTGTGTTAATGAGGTGCTATGTTGCTACATATATTAGGCTAGAGGAGAAACCATGATCAGTGCTTGGATTTCCTCCAATACCCTCTACCTGTCTGTCAGTAATATGTCAGGAATGCAGGGAACCTAACATTGAAGAAACAGTATTAGGGTCTTTGGATTTGTTCAGATTTTACATTTATATTTTGAAGATACATAAACAAAGGCATGAAAATTGAAAATTATTAGGTTTTTTTTTCATTTATTTCTTTTTAAAAATGGCATAGTTGGATCAAAAGTGGAGAGCACAGTGTAATGGTCCTTAAGAAGGATCTACTGAACTTATGGAACTCTGTATCTGAGTACGCAATTAAACAGCATGGAAAAGCCGAGGAAGTGCTGAAATGAAGAAGTGCATCTTTTTGAAAATTCAATTAAGTATGAAGTTGGTAGGCCCAACTGTGTATGCTGTTGTTCAGTCCATGCCTGCAAGGAGTGTTTAAACAAGTGAGGTTTGGTAGGAACGTGTTCTTGAGCTTGCTTTCTATTGCTTGGCATCACTAAAATCCACATTCTTTTTCTGACATGAGTTACAAAATCTAAGTTGGCATAAAACAAACTATACAGCTTTTGTTTCAGTTACCAAACTGTCTATTTGTTTCTCTTTATGATGCTGTTCTGCCCCCATTGTGCTGGTGATGATGTTGAGAGCATTTTCAGTTGTGACTTTTTTGCTGCTGTTTGATGTCTTCTTGGTTCTTCAGACTTGGAGATAACATTTTCTTAATGCTTCTGAAGTCCTTGTCAAGTGGCTCTGCCTGCAACTACAAAAGTGATTCAGTCAAAGATTACTTCACACTTGGCTTATTACAATTTCCTTTTCAAAAGACCCCCTGTTTTTCTGTATCTTGCCCAAATAGGCTGCTCAACTTACTGCTGATTTTTGTGCTGCTCACATGGTTTTTGTGCCGCTCACATGGTCCACTTTGCACCTAAAATGCTGCCCACCTTTTTCATTTTCTGTGAAGTAGTAGGGGTGTTGCTCAGAAAACATCACCTATAACAGGAAAAGAAATCAATATGCTATCAATGCAATCATTATTAGACTCGACTTCTTAAAGCTAGCATGAAATTAACTGAAACAAATCTGAAAGCTCAAAGTGTGATGTTGGTGTCTTAAATTAAAATTGAGCTAGAATAGAACACAGCATAAAATCTTATTTATACAAGTTATGCATTCAGTTAAATCTTATCTCATTACTTCAATCTGACTTGATAGCACCTGAAAATTTCTAATTTTACGAAAAGTTCCAATGTTCTTATTTAATGAATATAGCAATTAATGTAATGCTATGTTATGATTCATGGGATCATTTCATTAGAATTTACTGTGCTAGTATACTGGATGTAAATCATTCTTGTCAGAGATGGGTAAACTATTACTGATGTGCAAAAAGTTCTATCTTTAAAGAAAGTTAGAACTGTAAAATTAAAGTCTGAAGGATTAGGAAGAGGCAGAATTAAGACTGCCTGTGCAGCTTTAATTTGGAATGTGAATGTGATACAGTCTTAAAGACTCAATCACAAGCTGCTACTTTATTCTGTGCACGGGGTGGACAAGATCAAGTGTTTATTTTTATCTGCATCGTTCAGTGTGAAGTTCCAGTGCTTAGATGCCATCCAAACTCTGCCCTGAATACAAGGTTATTAATGTCCTCTGAGCTTTCATACAGAGCCTCTCAGCAGAGTATCTGAAAGTCTCTGAAGCATTAATACATATATTTTATATTTTAAGTAATGCTCATTCTCTTTGGGTGACAGCTTTAGAGCTTGATTTTTTTTGCATACTTAGCAACTTAAATGACAGATTCAGCTCATGACTCTTAGAGACTAGTTACAGTTGTCATTGCTTAGGATTTCTGCAGACCAGGCCAGTGTGTTTCATGTGGATGCCCAGAAGGTGACCGACTGTGAGATGTTCTGGCTGAGGTGACTTTCCTAGCAGTACAAAATTGTGGCAGAGAAAAGGATAGGCTCAGTTCTGTAAAGTGGTGTTTGATTACCTTATCCATGGGTTTATCCTTAACATTTTTCTTGTAACGGTCTTACGCATAATTTACTGTGCTTTCTCAAATGTCTCTATCAGATAGAGCAAGAACCATATCGCAGAAAGCCTCACTTAACCTCAGTCTGCTGCTAGAACTCTCTCTTGAGCTTTGCATGTTATCACTCCTTTTTTAAAACAATATTTTCACTATTCTTGCTTTTGACTAAATGTTTTAACTGATAATTAAGCAACTATACTGTATTGCTTATCATCATGTAGACCAATGTAAGTTTAATTTTCCAGAGTAAAACTGGTGCAAAGACAGTGGGGATCATGCTAGGCAGAGGCTCCTAGGAATAGCCCCATTACGAAAACCTCACAGTCTGCACTACAGCTGTTGAACTGAATGCTAAATGGCCTTCACGGCTTCCTTGAAAGCCTGCTCATCCCTTGTGTGAACACCTTGAGGACCTAATACTCTGTAGGATTGTCTGCGCCAGTATCCCCTCTCTAGAGGTGTCCCCTTCTCTGCAAGGTGTCTCTGAGCCTGTGGCCCCTGGCAATGCTCTTTTGCAGGCTGCTTTCAAGGGTTGCTGGACTTTGGATCCCTGTGAAAATGTTGTGTCTCGTGCTCTTTGGGAGGGCAGGATCCCTTTGGCTTGCTTTTCTGCCTAGTGTGATGCAGGGCTGTTGTTGACTAGTTTGATCTGTTATGCAGCTGAGGGGGAACTAAACTGAGGGGTACATTTTTTCTGTATTTCGAAGGGCAGGAGAAGTACAGTTAAAATTTCCTTATGCACTCTGTAATGACTGAGGAAGGGAAAACTTCGGCATTGTATTTGGGCAGCCTTGGGATTAAATTATGTCATTTAAGAACTCATTAGCCTGTCTTTCAAGTGTATACACTTTTGGGAATAATCATCTTTCTTCGCCTGCTTTGCCTTTGAGTTGCTCGTATGTCATATCTCTCATGCCTACGAACTGCAGCTTTATGGCACTTTGGATTGGATAACTCCCTTAGCTTTGAAATGTTAAATCCTTCAATTAGTTTGAGTTAAGACTAAAGGCCAAACATTTCAGAAGTGGGCACCTGAAGTTGACAAGAGCTGCAGACGTTCATCACCTCTGAAAATCATACCAATCATTTAGGTAGCTAAATTTAGATGCAGATACCTTGCTTTTGCCAGCCCAGTTAAATCACCGAGTCCTGTAGTATTATTCTGGATCGTATGGTCTTTCCTTAGCCCTTTGCACTTCTGTTGTGTTTTCCTTTTCTTTCCAGGAAACGGCTGGAATTTATGTTTTGGTGTTTATGTCCTCTTGATTTTCCCAGCAAGCTGCTCTCTGACAAACAGATCCCTCCCACTCCTTGTGCTAAAAGCACATATTAGGTTCAGCAGTCTAAAGCAAAAGTAGGCCCTAAAAAATTGCTTCAAAATGTCTACATTAACTTACCAAAGACAAATGCTAGTCTTCCTTTGTCTGGGTGAACCTGTGGCCCATTTTGCTGTCCTTAGCCACTACCCCTCCAAGCTATGCTCTCTGGCTATCACCAGTGCATGGCCCCTGGTCAGCATGGTCCAAAAAAATCTGTCTTTAAAAATCTGCCCTGTGAAATGTACATGGGTGCTATGAAAACTATTATCTTACTCATGAGTTTTGACTTACTCCATACTTTTGAAGGAGATAAAGGATTAAGTGAGGATTGTGTAATTTGGACACCAGCTTTTAACTGCCTACACACGTGGAAGGAATTGATTTCTTTAACTAATTTTCTGACTGAATGAGGTAGCAGAACAAGTATGGACAAATGTGCAACAGTCACTTTTGCAGATTTAGGTGTTTACTGATACAGCTGCCCAAAGAAGTAAATCTATGAGCAAAGAGAATTCTTAGAGATTTGTATTCATAAGATGAAAAGCTTCTGAAAGAAAGCAACAACTCTGGGACTAAACTGCCTTTCCATTGCCATGATCTTCTGCTGCTCCTGATTGTGAATGCTGAAAGTCTGCTGTGCTTCCCCAGGGTCCTGATACAAAATTCATTGTCAGAACTGGAAAGGCAAAAAACTAGCAAAGCAAAACCCCAAATAAACAAAACTCTCATCCCCCAAACAAGGAAAGGAGATCTCTTAATTATAGTTGCACCCTAAGCAGATGTTAACAAGTCTATTTAAACCTTTTTAGACTGTAATCTGCTGCTGGCCTCCTGTCCTCATCTAACTTGGTGTTTCCCTGAGCAGCTAATTCTGCCCTGATTAGCATTTCAGAAATGCACAGGTTTTGTCAAACACAGCTTCAGAAGCTGTTTTGGAATACCCCTTTGGGTGGTTGTTTTTTGTAAGCTGCAGGTAACAAAGGATGATTTCCCAGTGTACTCCATTATATTTATTCTGGCTTTAATTCAACATGAGAAATGATTCATGACATCGAAATGCACCACATGGATGGACCTCACACAGTTGCATTGCCACTGGTTGGATGGTCTCAACCTTGCACGTTATCCTGCCACAGTACCGACATCAGCCCGCTCCCAGTCTCCTCCTTCCTTGGCAGGAGAGTACCTGTTTCTCTGAGTGAACAACTTCTCTAAAGAGGCAAAGAAGAGGTTTCTTTCTCCTGTATCTCCCACCTTTTCTCTCTTGTGGAAAGGGCAGGGATCTGGTTCTGTGCTTGGAGAAGCAGGAAATGGAGAGTTTCCTTCCTCATAGAAATGGCGGGGGGGGGGGGGGGGGGGGAGATTTTGGGGGGGGGGGGGGGGGGCAGAATTTCTTTAAGTTATTTTCAAGTTGTTTAGAAAATTTGGGAAAAACTCTCCCCTTAAAATGCCTGTTCAGCTGAGGATTTTGGTGTAACTGAATTCAGTAGTGTTTTTTCTTTGTGGCGAAATAGGGTCCTTTTTTTTCCAGGCCACATTTTATGTGTTGCTTCAACAAAGAACAGGCATGTTCTTTCCTTAAACTTCTGAATATGAACTCCTTCCTTTCTCATGCCTAAGA
Source organism: Cariama cristata (assembly GCF_000690535.1). Lineage (NCBI taxonomy): Eukaryota > Metazoa > Chordata > Aves > Cariamiformes > Cariamidae > Cariama > Cariama cristata. The sequence goes on from NW_009630579.1 coordinate 17,622, forward strand.
ATATGGAATATTTCATCCCTTTCTTCTTCTGCTTATGCTCTCCTTGTGCTAGTGTGAGAATCTTTGATGTCCCTTATAGTATTGTGCAGTGCTTCCTCCCACACCTCCTGCTAAGACATTGTTGCTCATGGCAGTTCTCTTTGGAGAATATATTTTTATCACCTGATAAGAACTTATTTTCCTAGAGATATGAAGGTTCTTTTAATATGTATTGGTCTTTGCTCCTCTCCAGCAGTAGCAAGAGAGTGGTTTTTTGCTTGATTGAGTTTGGTACAATATAGAGGTAAATGTTCCTAGCAGCTAAGTTACCAAGGTAGGAGGCTGCATAGTGCTAATTTTAAGCTTAAGTTTGGCTTCATTTTACTTGTCTAGGATGAATGTCATATGATGATATGAGATTTTGTGATAAACAGGCATGGTGGGATTGATCCCAGTTTCTTTACAATTTTGCATTGATTGAACTAGAAAATAATTCCCTGTGCAAAGGACCTTGACACGTCTCCAAAATAATCAAACTTAGAATAGCTTCTGAAGTGCCTAAACACCATTTGGAAAAGACATATAGGTAGAAGTTTTCATGAGAGCTTAACATAGATGAAACAGGGTTTTCAGAACTGATTAGCAATAATGCAGGTGGCTAATTTCTGTGAAGTATACTGAATGCTGAAGTGCTTTGAAAATCTGACAAGAAGTGTCAGTGTCACAGTTGTTACTTGTTGCAGAATGACTTTAGAAATTTGGCTTTAAATTTGGGTACTTGAAGAACTAGCCTAAGAGCAACAGTTACCAAAGAAGCAAATAAATGAACTTATTTTGTCCTTCTTTTCAGATGAGGTGCCTAAAGGAAAGCTCTTAAGTGAGCATTTCTAATGTCTGAATTTGTGATTTGATTTTCAGAATATCACCTTGCTCTCTAATCGTCACTTTGCACACCTGAAGTTCTAAAATACAGGCTAGTTCAGTTCACGTTGTTTAGCAAATTCTAATGTAGTAGGATTGTCAATGCCATCCACTTTCTATAAGCCTAGCTTTCACCTCAGGTTCCTCCACCAATTCGATTTTTAAGCTGAAATTCAGGTTTATTTTTATGTTTACAATCTGAACTACAAATTTTTGTATTTATTGCATTCTTATTCTGCTGAGATGCCAAGAGATTGCCATGATATGATTCACACAACTGGGATTCTGCTCACTTGACTGTGTCAAAATCATAGCGACAAAGATCAGCCTCATGCCTGCTGCACCTACTGGAAGTGAGGACCATTCTGCTGAGGAGTGAATATAGCTCGTTAGTTGTATCCCTATGCAACTCCTACCACTGCTGCTTAAAGAGTCAGAACTTCTGCATCCAGAATAGCATCCCAGGAGTGTTACTCTTCACCTTCTAGAAACCTGGCCTAAAGCAAAGATGTAGTGATGTAAAAACCACTCAGTTCTGATCCACAGTCTTGCGGGTGGTATTCTGGCATCTGGCTATAAAGCAGCACTGAGCTTCTGACGCTGAAGAGAGTAACGTGTGGTCAACACCTCGTAAATTCAGGCCTTGCTCCTGGTGGGCTGAAAGAAAACCAAAGATGGCAGACTGATCTGGCGAGCATTCAGACTCTTAGAGATAACAAAGTTTGGGGGGAACTTTGACTCCAATCCCATCTTATCTGACCTGATTTGCTTATTCCTAGGCAGCACACATCACTCTCTGAACATCCCTTGTTAGGAGTGCAGGCGACTTTTCTGGAGCAGCCACTTCACTCTGTACAACTAGCACATTTATTTTTTAAATATGTAACTGGCCTGAAAGTTGGAATGGCTAACTCTGCTAATTATATGAAGCTCTTTAATATGATGCTGGAGGTGTTAAACAATTGTACCTGCATTAAATATGCTGTGCTTATGCAAACGTGGCACACAGATTGGAAGTTCTAAAATTTATCATGCAGACTAATTATTTAAATGTGAGCTATAGGTTACATAAATAAATAACTCTCCCCCAGTAAATGGCAAGGTGTCATGGTGTTAGCCACGTGGCTTGTAGCAGAGTAGAATTAATGTTAGCACTTCTGTAGCTTGCTTTCTCTGATTAGTAATTCTTTCGATGTTGGTAGATGAGCTGAATTTATGAAAGTTTTGCCTGCCCTCTAGGTCTCTATTTTGTATTCCTTGTGCATTGCAGCCTGCTTTTGACTCTGGCAGCAATGTTGGATACTAAAACCACGAATAGCTCAAGCTCCCTGCTCAGCTTGTGGAGTGAGACAGATCCAAACCAAACTGGGAGCTTCCCTTGGGGCAAGATCTCCACTCCCTCAGCTCCCGTAACCTGGTCCTCCAGCTACAGAAGCAGTCCGTTTGCAATTAGCAGCATGTATATCACAGAGCAATGACATAGAATTGCATATACCAAGAAAACAGAGATCACTGTGGTAATGAATAAGGAATTTGACAAGGTGGGCTCCTTGCATTTTGCTGTAATACGTATGCTGCAGGAAAGATGCATGTATGTTCACACAGAGGCACAAAGTGATAGTATGCTACCTGCCGCTTTTTAGGATGGTTTTTGACTGCAAAGTTGTGAAAGCTCAGAACATCCTATATGAAAAAAAACTACTCTAGCTAGGCAGAGAGAGTTTCATTTAAGTTTCTTGCTGTTATGAGTTTTAAATTCACTTATGTCTGCTTCAGTTTCATTTCTGGAGGCACCTGCTCTGGTGGTTTTCTGGCAGTAATGCTGCAGAGGGTGGGGAGCATTAAATGACAGGTTGCACATTCCTCCTGGGTCTCCTAGAAGTGGCTTTTTTTTTTTTTCTCCAGTCATGCTCATTTACATGCAGCTTTCAAAACAAAACTTGAGCAGGCATCCTCCCTCTCCTTCCCCATCTGCCCCAATTCCCAGTCCTCCTTTTCTGCTCCACCAGCCTAATTGCCTCATTTCACAAAAGTGAAAACCAGGTGAGTGTTTCACTTACTCTTCACTTAAGGGGAATCTGTGGGCCTGATCCTGCAACCTTCAATGGCTGGTCTGGCAAACAGCAGGGAAGGTGCTCAGCACTTTATGAGATGTACTCAGCCATTTGCAGACTCACAACCCAGGCACTGCTTACTCTCCTGCAGCACTATATCGCAGGGAGGCTCTTGCTCATCCGTTCCATAGTGGATTTAGTAGGAGGAACTTGGTTTCATGGCAGTCATTCAGCAGCAATGTCTGCATTAGGCCCAGTGGAAGCAATTGGATCAACTCACTTAGTGCAAGGGATTAAAAGAAGCCAGATGCTGTCTTAATGGACAAGCATAAGGCGAAGTTGCAAACTTGGCCTTTTGGGGAAATTGAAAGCAGTTTAGTTCAAGTTCAGCTGAGAGGGTTGAGAAAGAAACTGTCTATTAGTCTCAAACCAGGCTGAGAGTGCACCCACACCGAGCTCGCAGATGCTCCAGAGCCGCGCAGCACGCACTCCGCCTTGCAGCCTCGCTCAGCCCTGCGGAGCCGCACAAGCAGCAACCCAGAGGTCACTGATCGCCCACACCGAGCTCGCAGATGCTCCACAGCCGCCAGGCAGAGCCGCGCAGCACGCACTCCGCCTCGCAGCCTCGCTCAGCCCTGCGGAGCTGCACAAGCAGCAACCCAGAGGTCACTGATCCGCTTCCCCTGAGACCAGCTCTCAGATTGGTGCAAACGGGGCACATCTGTACAATGTGAGGTCTCTTCGGTCCGAACCAGAGTCTGCAGGGCTGCTGTTTGCTCCTTATCCCTCCCTACCGGGCTGGAATGCGAGTAGGGGCAGGATTCGATCACCTTAGCAACTCTATGGCCAGCGCTTCTGGAGAATTCATTGCACCAGGTTTAGGCCAACCAAATCCCTTCCCCAACCCCCAGAGGGGAAAGAGGCAGGCAGGTTGTGAGCCCGAGTTATAAGCTGCTCTCAGCTCTGATCCCTGGCCAGCGGATCAGCATGTTGAGGCTGACGATGAAACTGTGCTGTAACCCTTCACGGTAACCTTTGCGTTCAGTGAAACCCGACATTGCTTTGCAGGTCTTTTGCTAGTCCAAAGAAATGGAACAGACACTAATAGTGACTTCTTCTCCTTCTGTTTTCATTTTATTTTGTGAACAGAGCTACTGGTGAATCATGAAAGCTGCTGTTAAGGTCCAGTTTCAAACCCTGTATAAAGTTACACTGTTTAAAATCATTTAAATTCCTTCACTACTAAATATTTCCTGGAAGTGTTTCTTTCTTTCGTTTGCTTTCTGCGCACTTTTTATATTGCCAAGGTGTTTAACTGCAAGCATGGAAGACCATGCAAATAAGACCAAGCCAGCTGCACAGATTTTGCACACTTTAATTAAGTTGTAGGGCTTCAAATGAATTTGGCTCCAGTTTCTGATGCTTCCATGCCCTGTATTCTGTTCCAGTGTGAATGTTAAATCGTGCAGAAATGGAGCGTGACCTAACTTTCATGTCAGTTGATCTGGCTGTAGCTGTTTTTGTGTAACTAATTTAAAAAGATTGATTGTTGGTTAATTACATTAATGAACTGAACCAACATGGGCAAAGACCAGAGCTCAGCAGTCTCCTAAACAGTCATTAAGAATAGACATCTATCTTTTCACCTGCTTGTACAGCCTCCTGTTGGGTGGCAGAGTGTGTGGAATCATAATTCTGAAGGTTAAATGACTTAGGGACGTAATCACAAACTGTTCACCTCTGCTACCCTTCTGCCCATATGGCCCTGCTAGTCACAATCAAAGTCCATTTGGACAAACTGTCTGTTGAAAGATCTCCAGGACAGCAAGTCTGGTGCTTTCAGCTGGGTTCCTGGCAAAGGCCAGTGTGCATTACAAATCCACCAAAGTTCCCTGGTTGAAAGGATTTTGTGGATTTAAACAATTTTGAAAGAATTCCTTTCCCAATTAGGGTAATTCATGCTTGTCAAGGTGAAAGTGTACTAAGCAGAACAGTTCACTCTTCTCTCTAGTCAGCTCATGAATATGAAGAAAGATTGAATCAATAATACATTTCTGTAATTAAAATGGTAAGTTAAAATGATCGAGTTCTTGTTTTAGCAAACAGTCAATGGAAGATGCATTTCTGTGTGTTTATCAGTGTTGGCCTTGTATCCATTCACTACACTTAAGTGGGAAATATGCAAATGTTGCATGCCATGCAAGGGCTTACAAAAGAAGTACTTTAAGAAGTTAAAAGAAGTTTGAGACAGGGACACTGGTAGCTTCTCTAACCTGATTTCAAAATATTACACAGTGAATAAAGGCAATGGAATGCATTTTATTTTATTTTGAAATTTGAGGATATACAATAGTATGTCCTTATTAGCACATCTGCTCGCCAGCTTTCTTCAAATCATGAAGGACTTAACCTGAAGTTAGTAAGAGTGCTGTCACTGACTTCAGAAGTAAGGGAATTGGAGCAGGGCTGCATATTGTGAAAGATGGCAAGAAAAATCCTAGTTACATGGGAAATCAAGAATGAAAGTACTTTTGCACTGGTAGCCTGGGAGAAGATATTAGCTTGTATAGGTCGTTGTCAAAATCTTCAAAGGTAACTTGTGTCAGTGCTGATACCATGGTATTCTGCAAGGCCTGATCCAGTAGCTGCTGAGACCAAGGAGTCGTTACAGGGATTTCAGTCACCTTTGGGTGATGTTGTAGGTGGTCTATGAAGTTTGATTTTCAAGGAAGCAGTTTACTTCCACGAAACCATTTTGTATCCCAAATTCAACAGTGCATGCAGGAGGTAAGTCAAAGAAAAATAGGATTGACCGGCAGTCATATAGTTTGTGCTGAAAATCGGCTTTCTTGATTCTCAGTTCCCTCACTGGATATGCCATGGAAATAGTTTGAGGTGACAAGAGAGGAGACTTACTTCTGTGGGTTGTTTGGAGACTGGTCCTGCTTCCCCTCACCCCAGAGACATGGGTGGACTGTTGAGAGGTGAACAGCTGAGGAGCTGCATAAGGGGTTTCAGGCATTGGTTCATGACAGCTTAAAAAGATTTTAAATGTGAGGTGAAGAAATTGTGGAATGACACATATGCAAATGGCATTAAATTATGGTTTTAGCTAAGATCTTCTCTTTCAAGTTAATTGAAAGACAGAGGCCACTGCAGCAGGAGGAAAATATGAAAAGAAAAATATACTGAAACATAAAAGTGTTTCTGATCAAGTAAAATTCTGTTTCTGTTGAATGTTTTATTTTGTTCCAGTCACATAAATTACCATCTTTGAAATACTAAAACTCCCATAATCAGCTTTTTATAACAGAAAATAATTTACATTTAAAAGGTTTAACTGAAGCAGCTAAACCTTAGCGATGAATGTGCACATTCGGCAATAAAACAAGGAAACAGCCCATGTTTTGGAACACATAGCTGCTATTATATAACTTTAATATTATAAATAACTAAATAAAGTCTAGTGAGTGCTATAGGTATGCACAGATATTTGCTAGTTCTTTCGAAATGTATTCTTAAGGGTCTAAAATGCCTCAGTACTGACACAGAGCCTTGGAAATCTCCCTTAGTACTGATAGGTACTGTGATGGAAAGCACCATGGCTTGAATGCATTTCGTCCTCTGCAGAAAGTTATGAGGCTTGGTCGCATTACTGTTGTCAGAAACCTTTTCTTTCTCCTTGCAGCAGCACCTCTCTTCCATCTTCTGGTGGGTTGACCCTATCTGGACAGCAGCTGCTCTGTCACTGTCCCTCCTCGATTGGACGGGGCAAAGAAAACATAACAGCTCTTCTCACTCTCTTCTCTGGCTGCAATTGCTGTTGCACAGGGTTTTTTCCCCTTCTTAACTCTATTACCCCGGAGGCACTACCCACGTCTCTGATGGGCTGGGCCTTGGCCAGCAGCGGATCCATCTTGGGGCCGGCTGGCAT
>NW_009630579.1:24560-39406 GCF_000690535.1 Cariama cristata
CCCCCCCCGCAACCAAAACCTTGCCACAGAAACCCAATACACATTTTTAACTACTAAAAGAGGAGACGAGGACAGTATTTTAATTCTGTAGGAACCTTGTCATCATTCTAAAAGAAGTTGCAACAGTTGTCTAAAAGGGCAATAACCACAAAATTAAAGATAATGATTTCCCTCTCAGAATAAGAGTAACTGGTATGTAAGGCTTGTCTTCCCCTTGCCACATCCACTCCTGATTTATCTTCTTTTCCTCTACCCGCTGCATTAAAGAGAGAGTGGGCCATTGCTGCTATAATGCTCTTATTCCCTGCTAGTGGAGAGAAGATATATTTCAGTTTTATACTCTCCTCAAATGTAGGCAGACACATGGAAGAAATATCTTACAGGTGTTTGTATCATTGCAGATACTGCAGAGAATAGAAAACCTTCTGTATTCCAACAATAATCTTTCCCTCAACCTTAGTGTACTTTACATCTCAACTAGGGTGCCAAGTCCTGCCGTTATTGGAATCAGTGAGAAAATGGGTGGCAGTTTCAGCAAAATGGGTATGATGTTGTGGGAGAAGCTGTACACAGCTTCTAAATGTACACGACAGCACTCGGCCCCCTCTGAGGGAGCTGGATCTTTCTTGACATCTACAAGATTTTCCTAGGGGGGATTTGATCCTTACTCTTATTAATATCAGAAAGTAAATTAGCATTGTGTTGCCCTTCATATCAGACCTTTCAGGCGTCTCCCATCCTTTTCATTTAGACTGGGTCTCCGAGGGAAAAACCCAGTAATAACACACCGGTGTGATAATTAGTAAGCACATTCTACATAATTACAATGTTAGCATCTCAGGGGGAAAATGAAAGCTTGTGCTGTTCCTTTAACGGGACAATTTGATAATCCTCTTAGCATTTTCTCTTTTGGCTGATAATATTTCACAGAATTTTACTTTGTAAAATATTCCTAAAGGGAGGCTTAAGCAATAATGCACAGATTATGGAAATGACTCTCATTAAGTATAGGGAGAGACTTCGGCAAAGCCATGAACTGCTTCGAAACATGTAACCCCCATTAGGAGCTTCATTTAAATGTTTATTCACAGAGCAGTAAATGTTTATTATAGAACATTTTATTGAAACATAAATTAAAGAACCCTAATTATACATATCACAAGTGTTCAAACAATATGCATTTATCAAGACTTAAGTAAAGATCAGAGGTGAGGGGAAATGCAATTGCACTTTCATTTGCATCTCAGCAACACCAAATTTGCACAAAAACACCTGGGCAAACTGACCCTGAGGGAAGTCAAAGGCACAGGACCTCAAGGCAGATGCTCTCCAGCTGTCCCTAAGCCTGCACCACCTTCTCAAGAGCTTCGGAGACACCTTCATTGGTTTGTGCATCAGCCTTCCGATCTGCAAAATGGAAGTGATATTTCATGCAAGGGCTGCCAGGGTTTCAGTTGTTTTTGCAGTTCTTTGGTATTCAGGGGGTAGAAGATGCTGTACAGGTCTTGCAGTGTTCCGATCATGGTGTTGCTGATGTAATCCAGGAAACATAGCGTAGCAATTTCCCCATCAGGGTCCTTGGTTGGACCCAGGTGGTGTCCTTCTTATTGATTCACACAGAGTAATGGTTGATGTTCCTGCAGGTCTGCTGGTCCCACCTGCTGTGGGTGCTGGGGAGGGGAAATAGGCACTGAATAACAGCAGGTGAGAGGAGCTGGTGATGATCCTTGGCTTGACCTTCCTACCACCATTGTGGACCCTCATTTCTAGAGTTGTGGGCTAGGTTAGAGGTCAGGAAATATCAGTTCAGAAGTACCATCCCACCCTTATTTCCATTGAGTTTATTCATTTCCTGCCTTTCAGAGGATCTCATAGGAGATGTCCAAATTACATTTGGATCACCACTTCCAATAAACAGGCTGATTACCCTCATTACTGAGCCAGTTTTCTTGGGTTTGGGGCTGAAGGGGAGGGTTTGGCAGTTCTCTTGCAAATGCTAAAATTGCCTTTAGCTGTGGAAGCTAACTGCAGATCTCAAGTGGGTTTAAAAATCTTTCTGCACATGTTTTCGTTAGGTCTACATCCCTTTTCTAGCTTATCCACAGCTCATTTCTTTAAAACTTTATAGCAGTTGACAGATGCATTATTTATTGAGGATGCTGAATCTGCACATTTCTCAATCTACGTTTGAAGATATACTCTGCTACAAGTCCTCCACTTGGTTTGATTTCTGATATATTACATATTTCCAAATTCTGTCCATTTTGTTACTTTCCAAAGCACATGTTCTCTGTGCTGCACAAGTGTTTTGATACTCACTCTTCTAGAGGCAAATCCATGGCATAAATGTTGGCAGGGATCATTGCAAAGCTTTCTTTTTTCCTCCTAAGGATATGTGTACAGTGCAATGCCATGCAGACGTACACAAGTGTCTTCTGAAGGGGCCGTCACGCTCCAGTGTGGTGGCGTGCGGACAGCCTGCGTGGCCTCCCAAGACCTCTTCCAGTTTCTTCTGTTTTCTCTCTTTGTACCCTCTTTCTGCATGACATTTTTGATTCACAAAATTTCCACCACTATCTCTGTTCTATTGGTACCTACCACCCTTCCTGTTCTCTGGTGGCTCTTCAAGTCCATTCCCACTTGCATCTCTTGTTTCCTCTGCTGGTGCCTTTGGTTTTCCGAGACAGATGTGGATTTCCCTGTCCTTCCCTTCCAAAGCATCCCTCTGTCCCCCTGCACATACTGCTCTTGAGTCTGGCGGTCTGTGCTACTCCTTTCCATCTGTATCATGTCCTTACGTTTCTCATGGTGCCAGAAAAGCAAGCTTCAGTTTTGTGTTTTAATAAACCAGAGCCAAAGCAAAGGTGTTACAAGAGTGTGTTAGTCTGTGCAGCCTTCCTGGGTTTGGAGCAACCCTTACCACCAGAATGGCAGAGCTGCCAGCTGGGGAGGAGGTGCCGAGTGTCTGCATCTATAAGGCCTCATGCATGAGGTTTTAGTGAAGCTGGAAAGGAAAATGCTGATTCCTAGAAATGGGACATTTTTGTAGGAAAAGAATTGTTTTGAGTAATTTCCTGTCATGTTTTAATATTTTATAAAATTAAGTCTTTTAAAGTGGTCTTACTTTGGGTAATTTATAACTCCTGGAAATGTAAGGAAAAAAAAAAAGTAGTATTAATGCTGGCAATAATTTTGAAGGCTGTGAAAACTGAGTATTTTAATTGACCAAAACTCTTTCTTTTCCTAATGTTGGATAGGACTTTTTTTTTATTTTTTAATTTGTTTCTCCATCCCAACCCAATTCAGGACTAGCAAAAATGTCAAGAACTCATAAATACTCACTGAACAGAAATTGCTTTCCCATGAAGATGTCTTTGCCAGGACCTGCAAGTCAAGGGCCCTAGAAATTGGCTTTCGATGCCTGGAAAGAGCGATTGTACCAAGTGTGCTAGCGTCTGGGTAATGCAATGTATTTTGGGGGACAGCAGAGGGAGTGCTTTGTGTTAATGAGCTCTGGATATACAGGCAGGCCTTTCCACAGAATAATTTTGTAACAGGGATAATTGAGCAGTTAATCAAGAATAGCAAACAAGGGCTCCATGGAAGCCCAGTTTATGGAGAGGACAAAATTGCCCTATTTTTCATGTGGCTATCTCAGTATTATGGTTGATTTTCTTTATCACCCACTAACAGTCTTACTTGGAGAATGGTTATTAGTTTGGAATTTCTACAGTTAATCTGGTAGTTTAGAAGAAGCATTATCACAGCCTCCTGTAAGAAGCCCATGTCTCTGTAATGGACAGAGGACTTTGCAGCAAGCAAGGTCTTAGCCGCAAACCACCATCCTTTTTCCCAGCGGACTGGCTGATGGGGTGTCTCCTGGCCAGCAAGTCTTGCTGCCTGCAGCTGCTAATGCCCTTTCTGTCCGTCCTCCTACCTGAACACGACAGTGGCAGGGACACTGGGGTTTACTCTTCCTTGCCCTGATGTCCCTCCATGCCCCACATCACAGCCTTTCCTGATCTTGCTGCACCACGAGACTGTGGAAGCCCATGACTGCAAAGCTTTGTCTCTGTAGAAAGAATGAAAAATAATGAGGGAAAGGATTTGACTGCTGAAAGGCACCTGATTTTGCTGCGTGAAGGCACAGCTCAGCCACGTACTGTGTTTTGCAGGTGGGAGGGGAAAACCCTTCCTCTGCCAACTTTTTGGCAACCCCCCTACCATCAAGGTTGCGTGACCCATTGCCAGTTTTTATGTATTCATCTTATAGCAACATTTATTACTAATAGACCATGGGTGCATGCTGAGGAGCTCCTGTACAGGCTATTATCTCCCTTTCTGTTGGAAGCTGAGCTTTGTTGCTCTGCTAACCAGCACAGCAGCTGAGCGAACACAACATAATGTTCATGAATTATTGCAGGCAACGTCCGTGTCCTCCCCAGTGGTGTGTGGCAGGGTCATCTGCTCTTCACTATTCTGGTCTACCCAGGAAATCTCTTTCAGTGTCTGTTTTTGCCTAGTATTTTTGCTTTACATCCAGTGCAGTGGTGACACATTGGTTATTTGACCATAATTCAGTATATAAAACCAGCCATAACTAGGAACATTGCTTTCTGCATGGCCTTGAGTGCTGAAGCAAAACTCACCTGACCTGAATGGGTGTTTTCTGACAAATCAGACTCGAGGTTTTTTGGCTGAGACTTTTGTGAGCATTTTGCAGCCCTGGTTCACTGGAAATTGACTTTAGATGTATAATCCCACAAATGCCTGTGCTGCTGCCAGATTTCAGCAGTGGTGGGATGAGCATGTTCGGGAGTGCCCACTGGCAGCCCCGTGTTCCCACAGTCATGCTGGGAACACCGTGGGTCCACTGCAGCAAGAGGATCCTCTGCTAACAGTGGGACGTCAGAGACTTCACAGGCTGGCTCTGGCTCATGATTTCCCCATAGCACTATAGATTTATTCCTTGCAGTACATTTTCTAATTCTCTTACTATTCTGGGTATAAAGGTCTTGAAAAAACTTCTCTTAAGAGTGATTTTGCCTCACTTGAGAATTCTCACCATTAGGAGTTTCTCAAACTGAAATTTCATGTAGAATGTGGTAGCCACTGTGAAAACAGAGGAAGCTACACTCTCAGCCCTAGAAAACTGTCACTCTAATAATTTTAATTTTGAAGGTCCTATAAACGTCCTATAAAATTCAGCTCCCACAGACTTCTTCCAGCTGCTGCTGCTGCCCTGGACATCCCTGGCAGGAAATCTTGTCCCCAGAAGCCTGGTGGAGCTCAGGCATCTTTGACCCACACGGTGTCCCCCACCTGGGGGCATATTGCTGTGTCCTTATGCTGTCACACCCAGTGTGCCCGTCTTCGGTGATTGCGCGCAACTTTCTCCATCAGTGTCTAACAAGAGGAGGGAATGATAGCTAACACTCTAAGCAATGCAAGCGTGTGTCTGCATTTTTTTCTACCCTGATGTGGATGATATTGATTGGTCCATTAATGTAAATGTCTTGGCTGTTTTATGTTGCTTTTCTTGCTTATTAATCAAAAGAAAGCAAAATGAGGGGAAAGCAATTTTTCAGGAAAAAAATGAAATACAATCAACAGTGACTGAATACTGCCTGCTGGAATGTGATGGGGCTGTCTGCCACCCACCAGACATGAGGATACCCACAACAACTGAGGAAAAAGGTTGAAACACTTTATTTTGACATTTTGTATGCACAATGTTTGGATTTTTTGTCTCTAAGCAGTGTTTTGAGGGAAGACTTGCCTAAATCTGTTTGTTTGGTTTAAAAAAATTGCAGCCAAATATTTTGTTCGTATCCACTGACACATTTCCGTCAACTGCAAATGTCTTTTTTGGACATGCAGGTTTTTGTTTTGCCTGGAAAAAAAAAAGTTATTTCTGCTACTGCCAGCTGGGGAGACCTCCCTGTAGCCAGCAGTGGATGCAAAATACTGAGACATATACATGATATATTGGATGCAAATATTGCCACTGAACCAATTCACAGTTTGGAAATCGAGCTGGTGCTTAAGTGCCTTGGTGGATTGAGGGTTTAGCAATAACAAATAGTACTAAGGAGCAAAAATGATCAATTAAAGAACTCCTAATGAATCAAAATATCAGCCTCCCCGAGTTGGGAAGGCCAGAAGCTGAAAGGCAGATTAGAGAAGGTGTGAAATCCCCTTGTTCGGTGTTTCTCACTACATGGCAGGCACTGCTCTATGCCACTTGTATTTCCCTGTGTTTTCTTGGTAAAGCTGAAGAGAAGGAAGCTACTTGAGACATCATCACTGATCCTGTTCGTTTCTATTACACAAACAGCAGGGAGAATCCAGATATTTATTTATGTTCCAGGCACAGAATTTTAAAAAAATATCGGGATATATGGAAAAAATTACTGTTTCTTAAATTAATTGTAGTTACCTCAAATCTTGGAAATACTCGTTTGTTTGCTGATACAATTGACGGATTTTGCTATGCAGCCTGGCATTGTGTAAGAACATAATGCATGTAGTAAAGGTGACAAACCCATGAGAATGTCCCCACTGGTGCCAAGTGGCCCATATGCGGCCATAAACACTTTTTCGTCTTTTTTTCACCCTGATCGCAAGAGCCCAATTTGGGTAGAATATCGCTTTAGGCTCCTTCATTATCTGCTGTGCTGGTCTGTGCATCTGCAGTGCAGCATCTCTGCACTGAGCTTTGAACTACATCCCTCTGTGCTTTCTGATATTCCAAATTGTCGGTCATGTGTGTACAGATCTTCTCCTGTGTGCATCCTGGAGTATTCTGCCACAGAGAAAAAAATTACTCTTAATTGGCTGAACTTTTGGAGGATATGGTTGTTGATAGCTGGTGTTAGGCTGTATATATATCATTAAGAGAAATTCCTGAAAATTGATATTCGTAGCAAAACTATCACTCATTGTAGTAGAAAAGAAAGAAACTGGCTGGTGGATTATTCTCTATTTTTATAAATAAATTTAAAATCTAATGAGAACCACAGGTGTGACACACTAGTGAAATTTTACAGTACCACTGCAAACTTTAATCTTCACTTTTATTTTTCTTGAAAGTCTTTCTTTGTCCAAAAGCAAAATTTCAGGCCTAGGGAGACTGAAGACCATCTTTAAACTTGCCTTGTGATTTTGAGCAATACATCATGAGAGCAGTGATGTTCAGATGATACATTGCACTAATACATCACAAGAGCACTTTCGCGCTCATGATATATTAGTATAATACACTATCAGAACACTATCACTGATGTATTACTCAAAAACACAGTTTTTAACCCTCAAGAATCATCCTCATCTCTAGGCTGAACACACTGAAAGCTGTAGATAATGACAAGAATAAGCAATTGCATATTTGGTTTCTCTAGGGTAAGCTGAGAAAAAAAAACAGAGTGGTATTCGGAATATTTCATTAACTCAAATATCCTGTGATTTCATTTTATTCACTGAGCAAATGTTTTTATGGATTGAAGCTAGCACAATATAGGTGTGTTTGAATTTTCTTGCAAATAGCCCAAGAAAATATTTTTTTTTATTTTGGATTTCATTATAGACTTGAGATATATTTTGAGAATGTTTCAATGAGGTGCATGAATTTCAGGTGATTTCTACTTCATCAAACTGGGTCAGATGCAAGCTATCTAAATTCTGTGTAAAGCATTTGATGCTGTTTCTGATGCAGTCTTTTTTTTTAAAAAAAAAAAAAAAAGTATTTAGGCACCATCTAAAAAGATCTGGAGATGCATAAATGTGATCTGTCACTCACATCATTTGCTGCCTCTACTCAATGAGGTGTTGGGTTTTTTTCCTGGAAAATTATTCTCAATTTTTTTTTTTTCCTCAAACAGAGTGAAAGAGAAAGGGGAAAAGATAAAAGAATGCTTTGCAATATTGCAGCTGAACTTACTGCAGAAAAGCAGATAGATCAGCGTTTGTCTGATTTCCTAGTAGAGTTTGAGTCTTGAGAATCTTGAATTACCCTTCCTATATGGTATGAAGACACTCTCATAATCTCTTAACAGAAAAAAAAAATAGTAATAGTAATAATACAACATCAAATTGGCAAGGTGGTAAGTCATATATTTGCTTTCTTGTCCATATTTTTGTTCCTTTTCCCCAGTATCTCATCAGCATTTGTGACAAAAATACATTGCTCCTCACCTCCCTTCCAATACCGGGTAGCCCAAAGCTGCCTGTGCAGCTTATAGCCCTTAGCTCTGCTACCCTCCAAGCGATGGCCCTGTCGTCGGGAGAGTGACGCTTGTGCTTCTTCAGGCTCTGCAAAACTGGGATCACAATTCTTGTACCTCGCAGGTTTGGGACCACTTGGTGCACCAGAGCCCCTGTCCCTGCAGGTGTGTGCCCCCAGCATGCACCTCACACAACTGGGGGCTTCAGGCTGTAGTATTTGGGCTACAACCTTCTGGGAAGAAAAGCAAAACATTGAAGTCTTTTTAACCTTGCGAAAGACATTGTATTAGCTATGCTGTTCAGCCTGGTGAATGTCCTTTTCTGACAGCCTTTCCACCTGCGTGGTCTCTGTTGTGTACTATCGGTTCCTCTATTCCCCAGCTTGTACAGTGCAGCTCTGAGCCCGGGGCTGCCCACGTGAGCCCTCTGCCCGTGCCTGCTACAACCATGTCCCATCATTGGCACCTCCTTATTCTTGTCGGTTCTGAAGTCACAACACGCAGCTCCAAGGTATGTTGTCGTTTCAGAGCTGTGGCTAAATACATCTCTGACTGACAACTATGAATAATTCCACAAAGCCCCTAAACTTCCAGGCATTTCACTCTGATGCTCATATAATACAACAGAGCTGCCCTCTCATGTTTTTCATCCTTTATATTCTCTGAAGAGTTGAGATACTGTTATGGAACAGGTTAATGTATTTTCCTCTGAAAATAATGCTGTGGGAGCCCGTGCGTGGTTACTTGTGTGTGTTGAGAATAATGCTGACAATCCAGAGAAGAAAGTCATGAGCTTGATAATCACCATTCTTTTGTTTCACATTTCAGCATGTTCATGTCCATGTGCTTCCAAGGAAGGCCGGAGACTTCAAAAAAAATCTACGAGGAGGTAAGGGCTGCACTCCATTTCTTGTTCAGAGTTGGTTTTGCTGTTAGAAAATCACCTTAATGATACAGCCCCTGCCTTGAGTAGAGGTAGTTAATGGGATCTCTGCATCTTTATTGGGTGCAAAGACTCTATGATAGCACCAAGACCTATACTGCGATTTCCTTGTGGGCTCTGGGTCAAGCTGTGGTCACACACGGTCCCAAGGAAGGATGCAGTCGACATCTTTGCTATTTCAGTCTGTCACTGCACACAGAATGAGGGGACATCATGACCAATAGTTGTGTTCTCTTATTTTGAGGGCACGGCGAAAAAGGATGACCACATGGTTAGCCTGGCATGCAGGGAGCACGTCCTACCCCAGCTGCTAGCCTGGGGTGCCAAATCTCCCCCTTCCAACAAGGGAAAACACAGGCAGCTCATTACAACTCAATCACAAATTGCCTTCTGGCCTGCTTTTTGTAGGACTCTGCTCAAGCTCTGGACAAATCACACTGTAGCCCCGAAGATGAAAATTAAAGAGCAACTATGCATATAGATGTAATATATGCATGTGTGCAGATTGTACAGCAGAGCTGGGGATATAAGCTGTTCCAGTGTGACTGAATTACTGGCTTTTGTTTAAATGAACAATTGTACTGGCATTAACAAAAAGTTTTCCTCAGCTTGACAGCTGTCACAATGAGTTAATGAAAAAATCTCACTATTGTTAGGTTTACGGATGGTTCTTAGTGGGTTTGGTGGGATCCTCTATCTCAAATATGACATCTCCTTCTCTTTCTGAAAGTAATTAATATAAACTTGTTTAGTGCTATGGCAATACCATCTGCTTGAAGGAGAATTCATGATATTTTCTACTTTTGTATTTTTGCCTTTGTGATATATACACGACGACAACTTTCCACTCCCCCCAAAAAAGCTAGCATGTTTTAAAGTTTTCTAATGACTTAAATGTGCAGAAGTGGTGACAAAAGTTTATTATTGACCAGTTACATGTAGCATAGAGACTGAGAACCCCACTAATAAGGGTAAAACCTTATAATGAGACTGCTGAGCAAGGAGTTCGAATGAAAATACATGATGGCCCTCATATGTGATGCTGTAGTTAAAAGCAGTTAAGTGAGACAGCTTGGAAGTTAGTACCGAAAGGGTTGTCAAGCACTGGAACAGACTGCCCAGGGAAATGGTGGAGTCACCATCCCTGGACGGGTTTAAAAGACGTGTAGATGTGGTGCTTAGGGACATGGTTTAGTGGTGGACTTGGCAGTGCTAGGTTTATGGTTGGACTCAATGATCTTAAAATTCTTTTCCAACCTAAATGTTTCTGTGATTCTATGACTTTTTCCTTTTCAAATGTGTTAAGTGGTTTTAGACACTGCATCAACCCACAAAGTGTTTCCGTTTTTATCGTATTTACAATTCCATTTTCTTCTTTTTTAACACGTTAATTTCTCCCTTTTTATACGTAAATACGAACAGGGAAAACTGTTAATGAACTAGACTCTACATTTAGTGTTGTTAAATGCAAAAAAGTGAGAAATTGGTGAAAAATATTTTTATCTTGTAATTTTCAGTTATAGCAATTGTAGGTGTTGCTTTCAGCAGACATAGGAAGCAAAAATATTTAGACACAGATGTGATAATGTATCTTTTAGCAGAAGAATGTATAGCCTCAGAATCTAAACAGCTGTTCTTGAATACCACAAAGCTACCTTATACTTTCGTACAGACTGTAGCTGAACAAAGATTTTATTTTTTTTTCCCAAAAGCCAGGGAAAAAGCCTACATTTGATGCTATAAAAAGTTTGATGCAAAGTTCTATCACTGGCTGGATTGGAGGATAGAGGGAGTTAAGCAGCATGCTATCATAAGTGAATAAGCCTATTTTGAAAATTACAAAATGGACAAATTATTGAAAATACAGCTGACTTTGGAAATCATTTGGCACTTATGTCAGTAAGGCAAAAATCTTTTGATATAACGCATCTTTGTGTTGTACCAACAAGACATATCCCCTTGTCAAGAAGACCTTTTAAAAAATTTAGGAAGATGTGTGGATCATGATGGGGCAACAGGCTGAAAATCGACGAGGGACAGAGTACCATTAGGTGAGATGTAAGTGCCGGAGAGAGCTTTAAATCCATTGTCCATGAAATTTGTACTTAGGACAATACAAAACCTGTTTATAAACAATGCTTTATTTCCATATATTTGAGTGATAGATGGAGTTGTAGTTTAGGCAGCAAAGGCCACCTTCCAAAATCATCCAAACAGCCTTTTCCTTGTAGTATGTGACATGGAGGCTGATCAGCCTCCCTTAAGCAATTTGTGTGATTGTAAAGCACACCCAGGATAAATTTTGCATATTGTGGTGCCTGGTTTAACTACTGCAGCTAAAGGTTTTACAGCTATTGGGCATAATTTTTACAGATTCTGGGTCTCAGCTGTTGTTCAACATCTATTGCAAACCCGTATCTATCTGTAAATGCCTTTGAGCTCTCCAAGCTCTCCAGTTGTCATCTGTATATGCTCAGCAGATTGCTGACAAATCCCATTGCTCTGTGAGTGTTTGACAGTGAAAGGAATGCCCAGATGTTGAGACATCAGTTCTCTTAGGAGACTTCTAGAGTTGAGACAGCTAGAAAGTACTTGCAGTCTTTTACTGTGTGCTTTATTTCTCCCATTTGGTTTGGGAGTGACCACTCATCTGATTGAAAAGACAGAAGAAATGCATATCAGGTTGATCCCTGCTTAGTCTGTCTACTGGGCTGTGGTATCTTCAGGCTTTTGGCTATGAAACTCTAACATAGCCTCGTCTAAAGCAACTTTTAAGTGTGAAGAGTATATTAAAGGTAAGGCATATCTTTAGCACTTGTATTTTAATAAGGTTGTTGATGGGCACTAATGTCTGCTGGGTTCTGGATATATATTTAGAACTTCAATACTGGAACATTAATTGTAGCTGGGATAAAAGAGGGGCTGACACCTATTCCACAGCACCTTCTCTAAGGCATTTCTTGGTGGAATATGTCACTTACTATTTTAGGTTTCTGTACCTCCGTGCATATGAAAGAAGGCACTGTGTGATTTTTCTAAGATACAGAGAGAATGATTAATAATGAAAAAAAATCTGAATTTAATGCATCTTTGCAGGGCTATTTCTTGGGAGGGTGTTTCCCTGGAAGAGTTAGCTGTACACCCTCTGGGCTCACTGTAGCAGAAAGCTAAAGGTATAGTTTTTCAGTTCCTACATTTTTCTGCAGTTATTTGAAGCCTAATCCTGCAAGTGTGCACATGTCAGAGTTAAACTGGTCTTACAATTTTTTTAATAGGATCAGGCCCTTCATGTTTTACTGTTGCTGGATTACTTTTCTCATCTGTATCTTGAGCTAGTTCTTATTCATTGATTCACTTTATTTCTTGGACAGCAAAACTATAGCAGCTAAATATTAGGAAAATTTTTCATTAGAATACTTCATTCTTCTATGTTTTCTGTTCAGTTTGAAATAGACTAATATTTTTACATTCATTAATCAAGGAACTTAAAGGCCTTCCTATCAAGGAGTTGCCTGCTTTGAAGTAGACAAGTTTTTTGCTGTTGTAACTGCATGTCACAGTAACTGGTAAGAATTTGGTATGAAGGAAGGTCTTTACTGCAGAACGGCACCCTGTGTTGTTGTGGTCAGCACAAGTATTGCGAACTTGTTGGAGGTCATCGTGACCAAGGCGTTCAAGAACATTATCCTGAAATGTCTCAGCAGTTTGATACACTCAGCCATCTGTGGGCAGTCCTCATTCAGTGTGTATTTGAAAAGTCCATAGCACGGCCAGTCCCTGGTCTCCACTGAGTGGTTAGCCGTTACTGCAATATAAATAACATTCATCATCCTTTAGGTTGGCAGGTAATAGCTGTACTGGGCCAGAGAGTATGGGGCTTTCTCAGAAAGGAAAACTGAATCAAAAGTCTGCAGTACCGCTGTTATGAGTACTGACCTCAATAAATTAATTTTGAGGCCGACAGACTCAGATAGGTAAGGGCAGCCTGGCCTCTCGGCAAAACCCTGAGCATCCCTAGCATGCAGCGATGTGTTTTGTGGCGCACACCCCTGTTCCTCCCCAAATTCTGTGTTTCACTTGGTGGTTGCAGCGTGCTGTAACAGATGCAACTGCAACGGTGATACACATCCAAGGCTGTACATGCAGGGCAAAGAGTGCCCATCCCCTCACCAGTTTTGCTTTCATGCCCACCTCAATTCCTTGCCTGTCTTCAGTTCCCAACCTAGACTGGAGAGTGCTAAAAATACTGTAAAAGGGGAAAGTGTGAACATGAGAGGTTAACCCAAACCCCTGTGTCTCCATCCGCTGGCTGCTTGCCACACCTGCATCATGGACCTCTTGTAATGAGCCTGGGTGAAACTTCCTAATGTGAATTCTTCCATAACTTAAAGATTTTTGTAGAACGCAGAAGCCAGCAAAAGAATTCACTTCATGCTGTCCTCCTTCCCCTCTGGTATTCAGGCAAACAGTGAGAGAATCACTTAAGGAAAGATATTTTGACTCGGTGATCTCATTCAGCATGTTATGTTAAATCATTTCAGCAAGAATACCAGTTAGTAATCATTTCCAATTCCAGGGAGGATGAAGGAGGCATTTTGGCATGTGACTCAAGAACCTGCTGGGCTGCTTCTTCAGGCTAGCAAAATAGGGAAACCGTGGTGAATTCAGAAGTTTAGTCAAACAAGCCTGAAGTTTAATTCTCCATGAGTGGCTTTGACTGTGACATGCCTCCACTCTGACCTGCAGACAGTGTCTCGCATGCTGCTGGGCTCAGAGCCTGGTGGAGAGCTTGAAACATGCACAGCTGCACTCAACTGTTTGGGCTGCTTCCTACTTCAAGATAAGGTATATAATGAAAAGATAAATAAGCCCTAATCCAGGTCCTGCTAGACAAAATGGAAAGATGCCCAACAGCTTCTGTGAGCATCGGATTGAACTATTCATGAAAATTAATGGCATGCAGAGCTAATAGGCTGTTCCTTGGCCTCAGAGTTATATTGCACCTTCTGGGAACATATTGTAGCCTGCTGGTGGATCAGTCTGCTGCATTTGAACTCCCTTGGGGCCAGACTCTGCTTTCTTTGCACCCTGCATGGGTAAACCCATGGAAACAGAGGGAAGCAGCACAGAATCTAAACTGGTACATTTTTTTAAATAAAACTCTGTTTTTCCCAGATACAAGTTTATATCCCTATCTTCTGATGTGTCAGCAAATAAATTCTTCCCAGTAGGCTGTGGGTTTTATCCTGGTCTTGCCAATGTTGCTCTTTCTGACCAAGAGCATCAGAGGAGGTTCTGCTAGCCAAGGAGCATAAGCCTTTCCCAGTTGCTTCATGAGTCTTGTGATATTACAGCGACTCTAGCAGGGCAAGTCAGATTAACTGTGCATGAATATTTCCAACTGAAAGCATTACAGTAGAAGCTAGAACTGTGCAAATAATTTGTTTTGGATTTGGCACCTGAACGGACAAAAAGTCATTTTGAGTTGACCTGAAACAATTTTTTTTTTTTTTTTCCATCAAACGAATTTCCTTTTTGAGTTAAACTGGATAGTTTGTTTTCTGGACCATGATATTTTATCTGATTATGATTTGAAACCTGTTGGAGACTGCTGGCATGCCCTGCAAGCTTCTTGCATGTGCCCAACCTACATAAGACAAAACTGACAAATTTGTCAGTAG